>NC_071347.1:17555000-17855000 GCF_027744825.2 Synchiropus splendidus
CCGGGACAAGGCATCCTCCAGCTTGACACTGAGCACGATGGTGTTTCTGAAGTGAAGCAGAGCCAGCTGTCGCACCGAGGGTTCTTTACCCTGCAGACACACGGCACACTTACGAACAGAAGGTTTGGTGCTGAGCAACGGCAGAAGCACGGACCTGGACTGGGTGGAAGATGGCCTGAAGCATGGACAACACGTCGCAGAAGAAGAAGTCCCACGTCTCCGCCAGAGAGTCCAGCAACTTCTGACCTGCATCGGCCAAGCGCATGTGAGAAAGTAGACGTGGAACACCAGCATATTGAGTGTCAATGACTTGCTTCTGAAGGCTTTAGGGTCTTTACATTAAACTTAAACAATATCAATAATTTTTTCAACTGGGGTGCCGTGGCACACTAGGGTGCCGTGAGAGACTGTCAGGTGTGCCGTGGGAAAATGATCCAATTTCACCTCATGTGTTGGAGATAGAGGTGGGAGATATGATGACATCAAATCATGACAATTAGAAGGTGTTGAAGAGCAACCAAGGTGAGGAGATCACATGGATTCGCTGACATTCTTTCTATCCACTATACTGTAGAGAAATAGTGTGTTGATGCGCTGATCTGTCCGTCAGTCAAAGCAGCACTGCTGTGGTGCGCGGCGCTCCTCTTCCCACACACTCACAGTGAAGAACTTCCAGCTGTTTTTAAACCTGATGCTCCTCTTATTTGACCACACACTTTCACCACAGAACCACGGAGGGAGGGATCATACAGTTTTTCACAAATGAATAGGGATTTTCTACAGGACTTTAAGCACAAGTGCATTTTGGCCGAGGCTCATTTGGTGGTGAGTCTGGGATTTTTTCAATGAACCAAGGGTGCCGCGGCTAGAAAAAGGTTGAAAAACACTGGTCTGCTTTATCTAAAAACAAAACAGGTTTAAAGCTACGCACCTTCATAGAACCTTATTTTGTCCCGCAGGATGACCATGCCCTTCGTCAGCAGCTGGTTCTGTGATCACGGCAAACCCAATTTCATTCATTTGTTTCATAAAAGTGACATTTTGAGATCTCACCTGAAGATATTCTGTGAAGAACGATCCCAGCTCAGTCTTCAGCAGGTGTCTGTGGGAGAAAATTGAAAGGAACTATTGACATTTTCCAGGACATCACTGAGCAAACAAGAATATGATCAGAATATCTTAAAGCTAATGTCTCCAGGGTACCAGCGCAGAGTGAATATGCTGAGCTACAATGCTAATATTAAAAAAATGACGTTTTTTGAAAGGGTAAATAGATGAGCCCCGGCTGATCTCTGGGTCACGTGTGAACTGAAAATAAATTCATAAATGCTAACTTCTATATAAAAGAAAGTCTAGTGCAAATCTAAAAATAGTCTACTATGGCGATTTAAAGACAAAAAAACAAAAAATAAGATTTAAAAGGTGGGGAAAATGCCATATTTTTCCCACCACCATGTTCCAGTTGAGGAGAGCCTGAGTCAGTGTCAGGATCAGACAGAAGCTGGTGTTGGTGAGCGCAGACGTGACGCTCGGGTCCGAAGCTGATAAAAAAGTCTGGTGGCCCGGATAATAACCTATTTGGCACGGACTCATGAGTCGTGCGCCACAAACAGACTCATTCGCCGGGAGCCAGTCAGCAAAGGAGCAACAGTAATTATGCTAATTATAGCACTCATGAGATCACAGCCCTAAATAAAAGGAGGTTTCCAGCAGACTGTGAGAAAAGCGTGTGAACTCACCGGACCCCTTCGTTGAGTGTGTACAGTTCGTTGTCTGCCAGGCCTTTCTTCTGGAAGACCGCGATGACGGCGTTGTGGATGCTGGAACAGCAGAAGCTGGTAAGAGACTGGGCAGGGACAGCGACCAGGTGGGACCAAACCTGTTCCAGGTGGCGTTGGCCCCCGCCCGCTTCTGCTTCTCGCCCCGGTCTTCCGGAGAACTTTTCTCACTCTTGCCCAGCTCGCTGAGACTGGGGGAGCTCATCAACTTGAGCCGGTGCAGGGTCCTCATGAGAGAGAGAGAGAGATGGAGGGAGTGAGAGGAAGCGCTGGCAGGAGAGGAAAGAAGGTCAGGGGGACAAAGAGAGATGGCTGGAGGGGAGAACGTATAGTGAGGAGAGGCAGTGACGGTGCAGAGACAGAGGAGAAGTAGGACAGAATGATACATGGGGAGGCAGGGAGGCTGTTAAAAGCAGGATGGGCGGAGCCAAAAGCGGAGGGTGGGTGTCGTCACGCTGCCTCACCAGAACGGAAAACAATGGCACTGAGGGTCAAACACTCGGGCAGCACAATGCCACCATTCAACAAACAAATATTTATGCAGAATGCACAACAAAGTTTGGAGGCAGCGGGACCCTGACACTGAGGGGTGAGGAGGCGGGGGGAAGAAGGAGGTGATGAAGCTCAGTGACAACAAAAACACAGATAGGAAACGGTGTGGGTTTCCTGCCCTGCCACTTCCCCACAGCTGTCATGAGCAGTGCAGTGTTCAGCAGGGCTGAGATTTGGCCTGAGCAACCTCCACATTTCATCCAACAGTAAAAAGCGCTTTTCCTCCACACACTGAGATGGTGCTCCATCACCACAAGCTGCACTGCAACAGCCGAGCGCTGCTCCTGCTGTGGATGAATATTCTAGGTCGGGTTTGTTTGCAGAGTGAGCTGATAGAGCCGGTGTGTCGACTACCTTATCTCGTGTTTTAGAACACTTTGTTTACTAACATCAGACAGCTGACATCGCGACACCATATCTGAGTCTCCTCTGCTGACTTCTGTCAGCATGCTGGAAGAGAACTGACGTCTTATCCACATTGACTCAAACAGTGTGGTCAGGCCTGTGTGCGTCAGTAAACCGGTTATTGATACTAGTCCGGCCAGTGGCCCAGGTTTTGTTATTAGCTGTGGCTAGCATGTTTTCTTCTACTGACGATTCAAGATGCATTTATTTGTCATATGCATTTTCAACACAGGGTCTGCGATGCAATGACAAGCTTGGGATGAGAGAAACCTTACACTTGCAGATAAGTACTAGTAACATGCAATGCTAGTGCAGGATAGATAAAGGTGCTATAGGCCTCAAAATGATACAAAAGAATAAAATAAACAAAGTAGAAGAACCTTCTGGCACAGTAAGTACGATAGTATAGCACAGGTAAGGTGGGGTAGATATTGCACGGTAGATGCAGAGTCTGCTGATGCTTGGAAAATGAACAGATACTTTATTTATTTAGCCTTTAATAGTAAGTGAAAACAAGATTCTCTCCATTTTGTGATTAACTATGCTGTTTAACTGATATATTTGTCCATGGTTCTGCTTTTCATCTTAATAAAAAGGTTTTTTTATTCCTACAGTACCAGATATGTTATCAAATATCAAATATATTCCTGGTTATCAACATTGAATTTCCTATTGTGTATGATGACAACCATAAAGGGAACTGGCCTGTGGCATCATCTACATCAGACCTAGGCAAAGTGCGGCCCGGGGGCCATATGCAGCCCGATGCCTGTATTTTCATGGTCCTTTTGACGTCAGACTAAAACTATAACTGATATGTTGTCAGTGTCCTGCTTTTTTTCTCTTTTATTCACCACTACCACTTCAGCAGTAAATATAGCATGTTCTTGTTTGAAGACTATAATTTTCGTCTTTTTGTGTTTATCTTGTTCCTCAAAATACATTGAAGGAATGTTGAAAAAATATTTTTAAATAAATTCCTTTTCATCGTGAATGTCTGGTCCATAGTTATGGTGATTTATATTCAAATTAAATGCATATAAAATGAAATATTTCAACAGGTTTTGTGGCATATTTACACTTCTTAATATCCAAACTTACATTTAATCATTGTTCATTTAATTGGGTTCATTTTGACCTTGTTATTTAATATATATTTTGGTCATGTTTTGTAGTTATCGCTGTCTTTCTTTTGATGATGGTCCCTCACAACAGTTACAGTTTCTAATGTGCCCCTAGGAACTTTAATCGCCCACCTCTGCTCTACATAGACGTGTCACAGCAGACATTCTAACAGCGGATTTAAGTTCCACCGAACCCAGACGGGACCCTCTCACTGATACTGTATTGGGATCCTTTCTTCATCCGCCAGAGTGCGTTTTAGCAGATAAAATTAGCGATGCCTGGTAGGTAGCCCTCTCCTGGAGCGGTACTCTGCCACGTTCATCACAGTTTACAAACGGGTCTATGTAGAGAAGGTCCCTAACACAGAGGTCCTGACCCTCATCTCTGAGCCTTCACACGACTGCATTGATCCACAGGGGCTGGAGAGGCTGGAAGAGGCATGAGCCAGAGCAATGCAATCATGAGAGCAACACATGCAGGGTTAAAATGTAACATCCAGATCAACCTTTAAGCTCAGCTCCACAGAAAACCTGCGTTCTGAAACGGAATTTAGTAGAGAGCGATCCATCGAGGGGATTATGAAAATGAAGCGCCCCTTTTCTGGACACTTCAGAGATGTTAAGTCCACGACATGATCCCTCACCTCCGGATCGGATGCTCAGTGCTGCTGTCCAGATCCGGGCTCGGGGGAGGGGCGGAGAAGGTGCTGAAGTTGAGGGAGAGGGGTCGGGGAGAAGGCCGGGAGGCCTGCCTCCGCCTGAGTCCATCAAGCATCTGGAGACAAACAGAGCCATGTCAAGACAAAAGCACCACACAAAGTTCTGGGCCAACTTCAATGAAACATGCTAACACCGCAGGACTGGCGATTCAATGATCTGATTTTAACCTCTCATAACTACAGTAAGAGCTTCAACTGTGGCAGTACATTACGAAAGCAGGATAAGTTGAAGGAGTGATGTTCACGCGCCATCAAATGATCGCCTTTTTCACAGGTCATTTGTGGCCCCTGGGCCTTGAAACCAGTTGTATATAGTCAGAGAACCCTCCTGAATCTTTCACCAGTCTCACTCATGTTGGACTTAAGTAAAAGTTAATGCTTGAAATAGTTCCAGACCATAATGTTTTTATGTGCCATTGGAAAGTGGAGAGTTTAGTTGAACCACAACCTTGAAATTAAATAAATATGACTCACAGAAAAACTGAGATTCATCACACTTCCCATCAGAGTCAAGGCCTTTGTAATGTAATCTTTAATATCTGTATTTTTCTATTAGAATTGGGAACTGGGATCCACCGGCCACGTCGCACGTAAATGCTGTGTTAATCTAAAATTGTGGAGCAAGAAAAACAAATCTTTTGAGACGTGTTGCCATTTTCGCGTAACAAAGAGAAATACCTACTATTATGAGGCAGAAACTCGGAATAAAGCGTCAATGTTGATGCAGCCCTCCACAGATCTCATGTAACTTTCCGTACATTCACGCTGGTGTGTGGCAATCGTTTGCTACAATCCAGAATTGCCACACACACCCCAACTGTCTTCCACCCGCCAGACCGAACACAGCGCCCCCTGTTGGCCGACACCGGTCTGGACTGTCGCTCAGACAAAGAGTAACAGCAGGATCCTCCTCCTCTTCCTCCCCGTGGCCCTCGAGTGATAAGTGAATAGCCGTGACATTTGGGAGTCTTGCGGTCTCACGACGCTACTACGGGGGCACAGACGAGGATGTGGCCCACGCTGCGTCTGCGACACCCCGCCTCGCCTCGCTGGGGATCCGTCCACCCCGTTCCCTCCCTCCCTCCTTTGTCTCCCGAGGGCGCCTACCGTGCCCCCTACACCACTTCATCACCGTCATAACCATCGGTTTTCCCACATACGAGCCCATTCTGACGATGTTTTCGGGACAAAATGGCCCGACGTGCAACAGCGCACGCGACAGGCGGCGGCGCGAGCTGACGTGGAGCTCCGCTCTTTTCCTACCTGTACGGATGAGAAAATGGTGGTAGGAAGACAGATGCGGCGCAAAGTCCACACGTGTCGGAGAGCGAAGTTGTCATGTGAGGGGGGTGGCTCACCGTGTCCGTGGTCTCGCTCCTGCCGGGAGGAAGAAGGAGGTGAGTGTCACGGGCGGCGGGACCGTCTCGGCTGCCGCCCGCCTGTCGGCTCACTCACTCAGGGGAAGGAGGCTCGGAGCTGCGGCGCCGGAGCTGGACTCATTCATGAAGCACGCGCGCCCCCGCTTTGTTTTGACGAGCTGCGGCGTTCACCTCGGTGCCCTCGCGCACGCGCAGCGCTGTGCAGCGACAGACAGTACACGTTCAATAATTCAACACAACGGTTTAAAAAAAACGTGATGGCATTTTAATACACTTCCATAAAGAACTATGAGCACATTTATTCAATGAATGAGGTTTGTTTAATCTGTTGGTCTTGTAGAGGAAAGAGGAGGAAGTCTACCGGCCAATTCAGTTTTGATCTGTGCATTTAAGGACATTTTAATGCCATCTATGGAATCCACCAGTGGAGCCATGAAAATGCCCGCCACATCCACTGTACTTGCAACAAAACTGCAAACCATATCTGTACCTTCTGGACTAAGTAGGAGTGTCACGTTGAAATTGGACCCCCACTGGTGAGCTGCAGAACTGCACCCTGAGGTCAGCAAATGGTCTCTGCTTTAGGTACAAGCACTTAGAAATGATTCCTCTCTGCACTGTGGCTGGACTCTGTAGCACGAGATGCTTGGTATTAGACTCATAACAGAACTGCTTTCTACACAGCTTAAAAAATACAGTGGTACCTCGGTTTTCGAACGTCCTGGAATTCAAACAAATCGGAGTTCGAACAAAAATTTCGAGATTTTTTTGCTTCGGATTTCGAACGAAAATCCGGAACTCGAACGTCCACGAAAAAAGCCGGAAAAAACATAACGCACGCAATGTTTTTTCTTCATATTGAGGTGTAAAACCTTTCCTGTCTCCACACTGGGCCGTGGTAGAGTGTCACAGGGGAGGTGCTCGCTCTCCACACTCCAGGGTTTGATGTCCTGTTGTGGGCTGGAGCTGGGACAGGGATGAGGCGAGTCTGGGACAGAGCGTGACTTGGTTTATGACTTTGTCACAGCCAAACTGCACAGAAGCGCACATTCAGAGCTGGACACGCACCGGGCACCTCTTCACTTCTGGAGAGACGTCACTCACTCGGCAACCCCTCCCACATGCAGCGGCCACACACATAGAGGAACAGCGCACCTGCAGCAGACACTCTACATTCACTCCTACAAAAGCCAATTTTAAGGCCTCGAACGCATTATTTCTTTTTCCATTACATTGTAATGGGAAAAATCGATTCAGATTTCGAACAAATCGCTTCTCGAATGGCCATCTGGAACGGATTGTGGTCGAGAACCGAGGTCCCACTGTATTGGTAAAATGAAATTCTGGCAATATAGCTAAGACCATCAATGTTGAGAGGAAATGGTTGCAGATGTGACAGACTCTGACCCCAATTTATGTTGTTTACTACGGTGGGCGTCTCACCATCTGTCAGTGCCGGAGCTGCCAGTGGGTGGTAATCCCTCGCGTGATGATGGGCACTAATGTCACTGCTCAGGGATCCATGGTCAACGGATAAACCATGTGCCTTTATTATTGGTTACATAGTGTTATTTATACAGTATGGACGCAACAAATGAAGATTAAAAATCTTGTAGTGTCTCTAAATTATTTTCAAAGACCATTTATGCTTTTAATGACTTATGGAAACTTACAGGAAACAATGTTGCAGTTTACACATTCATTTTGTAAAACACAAATGCTCTGTCAAATATTGGAGTACTCCGGCAAAAGATAACAAATAAGTAAATCATATACTAGTCGAATTACGTACGCGCCTAATTATGTAGCGCTGTTTTGAATATATTTAAATTTTGACTCGTACGATGTTTTAATATTCTAAGTAGGCTGATCTGGATGAGTAAGTGAAAAAAATAAAACTATTACGGCTGTTTATAGTCGGTGCGTCACAAGTCATGATACTTCACAGGTCGTTGGAATTTTAAGTATTTAGCCATCTCCAATTTCACTCGAGCTCACCAAAAATGTAATAATGCTGTAAGATATACATCTATAAAGTGGTATTATTCCTCTGGTTTAAGGTTCAGGATTTCTCCAAAATGTCTAACTAAAGATATGCGTACTTTTGTTTTTGTCCGACGCCATTGAATGCACCGAACACTTCAGTTCCGGTTTCCCCGGCGGGAAGTTCGCTTCAGCTAAAATGTTCTTGCGGCGAAATCATAACGCAAACTTTTAAGACATCATTCCGTTTAGACGGTGTTTTTATTCATACGACGTGTAACTTATATATTTCCAGTTCGTATCAGTCGGGAAACATGTCGAACCCGGACCCCAACAGTGAGGATAAAGGTTCCACTCCGGCCAGGACCTTCGGACAGGTGACGAACAAACGACGCTCACAAACACGATATCGTTTGTTTGTCAAACCTATTTATTGTTTTAGACTGAAGAGAACGCACACAAAGACTTCTGTTTACCTCTGGTCCATAGATAATGACGTCATAATGCCTCCTAACGGGACGTAAATGCAGGACTGTTGGTGTTAGATTCCAAGGCTGGTTTTAATGGTGCATTATTGTTATTCCTGTCATTGACCTGCTGGATTTATTCAAGTCTAACCATGTGTCCTCAGTTCACCTACACTGCAGAGGAGCATCAGGCTGTGCACAATGCTCTGCGACAGCGCTTGGGGCCAGAATTCATCAGCACCAGAATGGCTGGTGGGGGTCAGAAGGCAGGTTGAATGCTGAGTCGTGTTCTCCACGATGGCACATCTGAGCTGATGCGCCGTCACATGACGTGTCTTCTATAGGTCTGCTATATTGAGGGCCATCGTGTCATCAGTCTGGCCAATGAGATGTTCGGTTACAACGGGTGGTCGCACTCCATCTCTCAGCAGAACGTTGGTATGAGTTTTGCCGTTCAGATCCCACCTTTTCTGCCCTAACTACGTGTGTCTCTGTAGACTTTGTGGATCTTATCAATGGAAAGTTCTATGTGGGAGTGAGTGCCTTTGTCAAAGTGCAACTGAAAGTGAGTTAAAGATCAAGTTATTTCTTCTTTTTAGCTCTTCCTCAAACCGCTCCTGCCTCTGCAGTCATTGTGACATTTTACTGATTTATCTGGCTTTATTTCCTCTTTCCTTGGCCAGGATGGTGCCTACCACGAGGATGTTGGATACGGGGTCAGTGAAGGACTGAAGTCGAAAGCTCTGTCTCTTGAAAAGGCCAGGAAAGAAGCGGTCACAGATGGCATGAAGCGAGCGCTGAAGTACTGTTCTAGTTTATTTCCCCGGCTTCTGAATGCAACTGTAGACGGGACGACCTTGCGATGCTTCTCTCTAGATGTTTCGGGAACGCCCTTGGGAACTGCATCCTGGATAAAGAGTACCTCCTAGCAATTAACAAAATCCCCAAACAGGTTAGACGCGGAGGTCTTGGTTGTTATTTTTGTTTTTATTTGAACTCATTTCCTCACTCAGGTCTCGTCCCATTTTCCTTCCCTTAAAGCCTCGTCCTCCTCCGGACCCGCTGCACACAAAGCGCTCAGAAGGCGAGCCCTTGGTTGAACGGGCGCGTGTTAATGGCTTGCTTGAAAGGGAGCACAGAAGTGAAGCTGCTCCGGCCGCCTCGTCTGGAGAGAAGCAGGACCCAAGTGGCTCGGAGGCTCACACTCCACTTGTCAGACAGGCTGTTGAGATCAAAAGTGAGAATGACAGGTAAACTCTCTTTGGTCTGTGTGCTGCTGGACATTCGGTACACGTGATCAGTGTACGAAGGTGGCCATAATGTATCAGCTGAGTTGTGCGTTTCGAGTCAGTTCAGTCCTCTGTGTGCATGTCAGTCCGGCGGTTGACCCGGTGAAGGTTTCCGAGTCGGAGTCGGACCCCAAACTGCTGCGTAAACTGCGTCAGCAACAGCTGCAGCAGAAGTTCAGGAAAGAGATGGAGACCAAGAATCTGCAGCAGAAACAGGAGCAAACCAAGAGCGTAGACTCAAGTCACTCTGGAGGACAAGGACCCAGTGGAGGTGCGGAGAAAAAATAGAACTCTTTCAAACCAAAAACGGATTATAGATATTAACATGCTGTTGTGTGTCAGGGCACAACAGTTCGACTGAGTCTGGACACTTAAAAACATGGAGTCGAGACGAACAACTTGCAGGTGAGGTCTTGGTGTGGACATGTTTGGGTGACTCCATCTGACCGTCCCCTCCTCCAGTTGACCTGGAGCTGTGGGACATCACTCTGGATGAGATAGTGGAGCCAGACGTGAGGGGCCAGAGGCCCAGCACTCCCTCGAGCCACCTGATGCAGACCCGCAGCAAGACCCCTCAGACCCCACCATCACACGTCCGGGCACCAAACCTCCCTGCTGGCAGACCTCAACCGCCTTCGCACTATCACAGGACAGTGGGTGAGTTTCTGCACGTGGCCTCACGACGCTGGTGCTGAGCTTCTCTGACTCCTGTTGTGCTCCTGCAGGAGGAGTCCCCAGCCCTTACAGAGCAGGACAGTCCATGAAGAAGCGCAGACTGGATTGCTGACCGACGCAGCCGCAAATGTCTTTTTGTATTTTAACCAGTGTGTTGCGGAATTTCAATGTTAAGATACTTGTTGTGAATGTTGGCTAATAAAAACTACTCACTGACTTCAGTGATATCCAGCTGTTGCCTGGTGGATCCCAGGGCACGGCAGACATGACAGAAGTGGAGGTTGTTTGAAATGTATGAGTGAGATGCTCCTGTGCTGCTTTGATGGATGAGAAACAACATGGCATCTGTAAATAAAGCTAGGAAATAGAACAGAAATCGCAAACACATGTATCTATCATTTACATTAATTTTATTTGGATTTCATACATACATTCATATATATATATATATATATATATATATATATATATATATATATATATATATATATATATATCTCTGAAGTGTGACCTTTTTATGCATGCGTCCTAATAGTCACATGAATTTCAGTCCCATCAGTCTGTACTCTCTGAAGACCCATTTATACTCAGCGTTCCATAGGGATCCAGATCCGTATGGAAGGTTGCGCAGCTCTAATGAGAGCTAATGGGCCTCAGGGGTTCCTCTGGGATGGAGCACCTGGTACCGACCATGATGCCCAACTGTGGCGTGTGGCAGCTCAGGGAGCGGAAGGGTCAACAATAACTGGATGTCCGGTGGAGTAGTTTCGTTTTCACAGCCATTGCCTCTCTGTACTTGACTGTGATACAGCAGATCTTCTGAGCTTGAATCATCTTTGCGAGCTCAATTCTGCTGAAACAGATCTGATCTCACGGTTCCTTGTGAATGTCTTTTTGGATTATGAAGCAGCTCCAAGGAAAACGCAAGTTGTCTGCCATGTGGGACCCTTTTGATCTATCGGAGAATAATACATTAATTTCAATCTCAACCTAGTTCGTGTCAGATTTTCGACTTGTCTTGTTCCATTCTAATTGAAATTAATTTCAAGGTATCATTTAGAAACATTAAAAACATTGGAAAAACATATTTTTTGCATAAAAATTTGTAAAAACAAAGACTCCACAAGCATCCTCATTCATATCGTTTTTCACATTATGATACATGGTCAAATTATTTAAGATATGGAAAAATAATGAATGCAAAAACTTGAATATCACATACAGTAGGTCGTCAATTCAGTCTGTCATTTTAATGTCCAGCAGGTGTCAGTATTCAGTGACGCAGTATCAACAGTGTGTCATTGTGTGGAAACGCTTTATGATGCCTCATTTACCCATCTTCTAACTTTGAATTGTGACCACTCCACTGAAGTAAAGTGAACCAAGACGCACCAAACACAAGATTAAATTCATATTTTTATTTGTTTTTACAATTTGTACAATGTGAAAAACATACACAAACAGACACTGAATCACAGGAAGTCGTAAATGAGAGCCGGGGTTAATAAGTGTCAGGAGCCTGGATCTGCTCTGATATTCACAAAAGTAGCGGCGGAACATCTGCGCTCTGGTTTGTGCTGTACAGTGACCCATGTGGATTTGGAAGATTCGACAGCGGGGGGACATGCAGAGGTCGTATCTGGATATTGGAGTTGTGCCTGTGTGGTGTGTGAATGGCGAATAAACACAGAACCTGCTTTGTGGTGACACAAGAAAGGCAGTCGACATAAAGAAAGAGAACGTCTCCCAATATCAAAAACATTGAGCAGGAACAACCCTCGTCGGCATGCAAATGTTTTACGAACCCTCTGTCCCTATAAAACTCTAAACATTGCATATTCTGCATTGCAGTAACTTATTTTTCTCTAGAGAAGTTTAGCTAATCATCCAGACTACGAGCAGACGAGAAAAACACTGGCAGCGTGGACCCGTGTGAAGTGCTGACGCCCGATCAAGTGCTTCTATGAGTTTCAATCCACAAAAACAAAAATACCAGCCCAAACCAAAACAACAACAAAAAAAGCAGACGACATGAGCAAACCGGGAAATTAAACGGTACATTTCACTGTGCTTGATGTGGCAGCGGCCCCCCCTTCTGACCAGCCACGTTACAGCGACAGGACCAGATGACACCGGAACACGGAACCATTAGTGAGGATGCAAGGCACTAAAGTGTTCCTCATGTTTACAGGTTCGAGTGCGTGTGCAAGAGCAGAATACCACAAGCGGACTCTAGTGACTGTGCATCACGTGAAAGCGTTTACCTCACAGTAACATATATATCTATATACAATAAAATAGAAAAAATGGGGTGTAAGGAAGGGGGTCGGTTGGGGGGGGCAGGGCGGTCACAGAGGAGCCGAATCGGTGGCAGGAAAAACTCCTGCCGCCACGAGTGGGGAGCCGATAACAACCCTGCAATTGCACTTCTTGTAATCCATTAACTACTTGTTGTTTAACAACCTTTAATAATAATTACAGTGAAACAACATCAAAATCTGATGGCTGAATACAGGTCCATAAAGAACGATCGCTTATTAAATAGACGAATACAAAAAAAAAAAAAAAAGACCACTGAAAGAAAGAATCCCGGACCATTGTGAAAGGTGACGGATTGGTCGTGTCCAGACATCCGAGCACTCACCGACCCAATAGTTTGTCCTGCTCTAACCAGAACGGGTCAAGCGGTTCGGCGACAGATTTGAGATTCTTCTGTAATAGAAAAAATAATAAATCACCCTGCAGACACCTCCGATTGTGATTTACAGCAGCACTCTCTCTCCTCGTGGTGGTCAACACCAGGACCCCTCCAGTGAAAGAGATCGGTTTGGGTCGGGAATTGAATTCACATAAATATGATAAATGTCTATTTACACGACGGTTTCAACACGTTGGGGGGAGGGGGGATTAAGGCCACAGTTAGAATTTCTCCTCGGGTCAATATTGCATTTGTGATAATGTCAAAGCAACTGGGATCTTCTGGCGTCACACCTACTTCCCTCTCCCGTCTCACCACACCTGTCTCGCCCTCCTCTTCTCACTTCCGCATCATCCTCCTATCACCTTACGCATTCCCATCCCCAGTTACTTTTGTGTGTGTTCTGGTTTAGTGGGCAGCTAAGGAACCGGTTCCAGCTCAGCAATGACAGAGGAATGAAGAGATTCTGACATCCGTCCTGGGAAAGACATCTTTGGCTGCTGGCGACGGCGCCGCTGGGACAGTTGCGTCCCAGGGCAGCAGTGGCCAGCGGATCACAGCTTAGCTCCACAGCTGATGGAAGGCTAACCTCACACTCTCCTGCTGCGGACGTGTATTGCACTCTCCCGCCAATTGCTGGACAGATTTCTTTTTTTTTCCCGCCTCACAGGTCCTGAACCGGTTCAACCATGCCAAAAAATTGCCACCGTAGAAATAAAAAAAAAATAATTAAAAGCCATATAATCACCACACAAAGAGACCCGGCGGCGTCTCATTCAGCCCGCTATCTCTAGCTTCAGTCTCCATGAGGATCTGGGCTACGTGGACCGCTGGCTGGACGCTCCCGAGGTGCCGGACTTCTGGGAATCCTCCGTGGCTCCGAGGTGGTAGCCTTGATGCAGGGTGACCGGGGCGGTGGGAGGCGGCTGGTACTGTGTTTGTGGCTGGGCTGGGCCGAGCATGCTGACCTGGCACGTGCCCGTGGGTCCGGCCCACTGCGGAGCACTGTATGGTGCAGAGGCATACCCGAAACCCTGGGACACTGGGCCCAGAGAACCTTTTCGAGGCCCCAGGAGGACGGAGGGGTTGGCAGGATTGGCAAGGTGAGTGGTGGAGCTGGAGGTGGGCTGAGGAGGGTGGGTCGGGCACAAGTAGCCAGGAGCCGAGTACTTCCGGCCCAAGTTGGCAGGAGGCACCATCTGGAGCAGAGACACACAGTTAGAAACACAAGAAGGCGGAGCTATCAGCACGTTGTACGACGAGGCTGCGGCGTGTTCTAACTCAGGCCAGGTGTGGGGACTGTTGCTGTGCATTATGGGCTTGATACAAGCCGCCGGGATATACTGAGGGGCGGAAGAGGCGAGGACGGCTTTAGACTCCAGTGAGATTCACTTCATGTCCACCCACGCTCCTATCTGCCCAGTGCAGCCAGGCCATTGTTTGTAGATCATTGTTGTTTATTATTACTACTTAGTTTCTCCAGTTTCATGCGGCTCTTCACCACACGAGCCGCCAAATTGACTGCGATTTTGGTGAAGTTGCTACTGAGATGATTGTTTCTACAGGAAATAAGATGAAAAAGTAAGAGCTATTCCAGCGAAATGTCAAAATATTGTTCAGCGACTTTGACCTGCGACTTAAATATAAGCAATAAACCTCGGCGCATGTGCTTCTAAGACTTACAAGATTGTTGTGGAGTGAAGATTGGACGCTCCAGTCTGCAGCGTCGCTCACATACACAGACCAGAGCCACATTATTGGGGGCATGAGCCACGTAAAAAGTAAAATAAATGGCACACACATTTCTATCTACACCGGTTGACATTTGGAGGTGGATCACGGTAAAACGTATGAATTTTAAAAATACATGCACAAGAGACATACGCTGGACACCTTATGACACACAGGGATGTGCTTTAACAGCTATACTAAGTCACATGACCAGCTGTTCAGGTGAGCCTTACAGCCTTACATATTTGTAGGATGTGGCTCTTTTCAGTAACACAGTAAAACAATGTAAGGTAAGGTAACTTTATTGTCAAATGTGACTCTTAGCCTGTGGCTGGTTGCCCACCCCTGGTCTATTTATACCATTTATTACTTGTATAATTTATCATCATGTATCGACTTATCTTTACTTACATATTTATTTATTTGTCATGATATTTGTTGACATAGCCTCACCTCATGTCCTACTGCCGTCTGTGCCCCACTCTTGGATCCTCTCTTGCATTGGGAGATGTCTCTGACCCAGTTGTCCACAAGCTGGTGGTCCTTATCGGTGAAAGTCCCAGTGGCTTTCTGCGTCTGGGAGCAGGAAGGTGTCGCCTGGGAGTTGTTCTGGTCAGCGCGAGCGGTGGTACCTTTGCTGCTGGCACCTGCTGGCACAAAGGCAGGGTTAGAAGAGAAGAGAGGGGCGGAGCCTGGGGTGGAGCGGTGGCACACCTGCGGAGCTGCTGCTCAGACTGGGCAAGGATGGAGAGTTTCTGAGCCCTTGCAACGGCCGGCCATCAGCTGGAGATGTGTCCAGGGTAGAACTTTGGTTGGGAGAAGAGTCGGAATCGTCCTGGTTCGCCGCTTGAGTGTCAAGATGGACTGAATTCAATACAAACTACCTATGACAAATGGATGCAATGAGGACCATCCTTACCCAGGAGGGAGTGAGCTGGCTGACCACTCAGGCGGGACTTGTGATTTTTGCTTTTGAGACGCCGCCGACCTCCTGATGCTGTGGCGGCCGGAGAAAAGGAGGCGGGAGGAGGTTTCCTCATTCTGGTGTACAGAGAATTGAGCTCTTCCTTGTGACGTGTCTGCAAGGCCTGTATTTCCAACGTGTGTCTGAGAGAGGAGAGACAGTGTAAACAAAGCAATACATTTAACACCATATCTTTGCAGAATCTCCCTCCGGTCTAGTAGAAGGGTGAAAGAGACCTTTCCATGAGGCGACTTATTTCCCTCTGCAGAGCCCCATCTTCAGCCTCCGGGTCATCGTTGTCGCTGCTTTGACATGTGTACGATGGACCGTTCTGTGTGCTGGAGCTGTGGGACGGACTGGAGTCTTCCTGTGGGGCTAAAAACAACAACCCACCTATGAAACGGCCACTTCTGAGAACACAAACTGATTTACTTCATCACTTACCTGCGACTGGTGCGACTCCTGCCTGAGCCCCTGTGACACTCTCCGCCGTGGTGCTGGTCGATACTTGGAAGCGTCCGATGGTGGTGGGCTGACTGACGGATACAGCGGAGCTTAGGTTTGAACTTTCGGGCTGAGTCACGACTTTTGAAAGCGTGGACGAGCGGTGGAGGGTGTTCTCTGGGCTTGATGGTGATGAAGATGAGGAGGAAGAATTCTGGGAGGAAGTGGACGACGGGGTGAGGGAGGAGGACGAGATGCGACCGGACGCTTCTGGAACACTGATGGAAGAGTCTGCAGCAATGGTCACCTGAGCGCAGAGGAGCGAGTTAGCCTGAACGTAACCATTTAAACGGTTGCTAACTTCGCTGACATACTTGGAAGCGTCCGGCAGTGAAGCCTGCAGACGGACTCTGGGCCGACTGAACAGTCTCTGGGCTGAGAGCTCTTTTCAACTGGGCATCCAAATCATCTTTGGATTGCTGCGACTGTGGAGGAGACAAAAATGAATCTTAAAGGCAGGAGACCAACAATCCCAAACCCATACAGGAACTTGGATCTTACTTGGTGAGGTCCTGGTAATGGCGGTACAAGGTCACCAGGGGGCAGAGTAGATTGTTCAAACCCAGTGGGTAATGTCTTTAAGAATAATAGGACGCATTAAGGATGATGAGAAACCCATTTAAATTCTTTAACAGAGTCAACTCTGAAGCCTACCTGAGCCCGGGGCTTAGACGGAGGAGTACTGGCATGTTCTGCTGGAGTAGTCCCTTGTCCTGGAGTGGTTGTAGGGCCCATCACGCCCTGTCCGCCTGACATGAGGGGTAAATTCGTTGGCGGCACCATTGTGCCGGGTGGAGGGGAGGAAGTTCCTGTGGGTGGAGAGGAGCTACTGCTGGGGGCCGGGTCCAGTGTGGCAGATGCAGCACTCTGGTCTTTAAATAAGGAACGAAGCTTCTTATCCAGCGCCTCAATGTCTCCCCCTGCAGCTTTGGTCTGAACCTCTGCTCCCTCTAGTTCCACTGGCTGTGTTTGACTCTGGCTGCTGATGGAGGCGGAGGTGGTGGGCTGTGCAGAGATGGGAGCTGACTGACCCTGTGACGACGGGTGTTGGTGAGTGGACGGTGCGGCAGAAGGGAACGGCTGCTGCTCCGAAGCTGGAACTGAACCGGTAACACTGGAGGTGACACCAGAGACAGACACTGTGCTGCTGCTCTGTCCAACAGTTGAGGGGGCAGACGTCTGCACAGTTGGGGTGGATAGGGAGGATGAAGGGACGCTGGCAGCCGGGGCCACATATGAAGCGGCAGATTCGTGGGGAGGATGGGATTGTTGTGGACCAGGCTCATTGGTGACAGAAGGAGTTTGGATTTGAGACGAGACCGGTGGAGGTGAAACCCTCCCGGTCGAGGGAGGCGATGAGGACGCTGCAGGGGTCGTGAGAGCCGCTGGCGGCAAGCCAGTACTAGTGGTTGGAGCTCCTGCATCTGGAGCAGCGTGTGCGCTACTAGAATTTGACTCGCTGGATGGTCCCTGCGACACTGTCACTTTGTCAGCAGCGGAAGGATCAGAGGTGCTGGCCATATCTTGGTGGGCCAGTTTCATCTGGCCGAAGGCTTGCTGCAGAGTCCCAGATGGAGCAGACAGCGAAAGTCCCAACGTCATCATGGAGCCTTGAACGGGAAAATGTAGTTTAGCCTTGTACAGGAATGTTGGGCTCAATACACATATGTCTCCACTCACCTGCAGGAGTTTCTTCTCCGACAGACGTATTAGCTGAAGAGGCACCGAAGAACTGCGACCTCAGACGGGACTCTGGTACGGGGCTGACGATGAACCTTCTGCCAGCTGAATGCACCACCTGGGCCGTAGTGTTGGGAGAAATGCCTGCAGGAGGAGAGAGAAACAAAAGATGCGGTGACTGGTTCTAAGGAAACACTTTTTTTTTTTTTTACCTGGCAACATGGGACCAGTCAGCGATTGGTGTTGCTGAAGTTCGCTCATCTGTGGACAGACAAAGTGAGGACGCATTACATTATGATCAGATACGGCTTCAATGAGGACATTACAAATGGGACAAGGAGCAGTTTGTCATAATTTGGTGATGCTCTTGATACTGAATCCACATGGAACCTTTGGGACTATTGAATAGCATTGAAGGAGTGTCTTTCATGTGCAGCTAACCAGCCCTAATCGTCACTTAAACCCAACTAAAAGTGACCAAACCATCAGGTCACTAAATGAAATCCACTTCCATTTGACGAGTGACACAATGCCTTACTGGTCATTGATAGCATTGCTAGACCAGGCTGGTAGTGATAACGTGACAGCTCAGGAATACAGCGGAGCCAAGACCAATGGTGGTATATTGGTAAGGGTGCAACACAGTCATGGGTTTTGCACTTTTGACTCAAGAGTTCGATTATACTTTGTTTTAAATGAGCTTGAGTGTTGTCAAAGGGCCAGATTAAGATGGCTCTCCTATATGAAGTTACCTGTGGGAAGGCCTCCCTCATGCCTTCGCCCTTTTCGTCTGCCATTTCTATGACCTCCCGGACTTGCTCAATGAAGGACTCACGCTCGTTCTCCAGAATGAACATGCTGTTGACCTGAAAACCAAGTAATTTTTAAAACATTTTCAATTGTCTTTTTGCTGCCGTAGAAGTGACCAGTACCATGATCTGTGCGATCTCCTCCGGATTATCGCCATCCAGGTCGAACCTGAATGTGACCATCTGCCTGTTGTGTGTCGTGAGTTGGCATTCTGCCACCCGATCTTCCACATTGGAAATCTACAAAAAGAGAGCTTGTTTATAACCTAAGTGGAAAATAAATCCCAAAATCAAACTGCATATTCATACGCTCAGAACATTCAGCTTGGCCTTTGCAGTCCTGTCATTGCGGGATCGGCTGCGAACAGATCGAAGCTGATGGCGCTTCAGCGATCGCCCCTCGTGGTTGTCTCCTGGTGCAGAAGGTCCTTCGTTGCCGTCACTGAGACCCGACGCAGATTCTGACAGGTAGCTAAAAGAGAAACAAATGCATTACAGTTCTGACACACAAACCTTGAAAGACACTACAGAAACGTGGATCCTTACCTATCTGACGGTGGCACCAGAGCAGGTGATCCTGCAATCGGCTGTTCCTCTGTCGTTGACTGAGGAGCAGTAACACTGGCAGAAGGCAGAGAGGCCTTCAGGAGGAAACAAGAAAGATTTCACGTGTGTTGTTAATTTTCTTCTTTTCTCTGTTGCAGTCAGATGCCACACAATTAAATGAATGTGTCCATCAGGTGGCGCTGTGTCACCACACACACTTTGTTGGCAGCACAGCAATTACATAAAAGGGAGGAAGTAACGCAACACCAACTAAAAAGGAGGGCAAAGAGGGACGTGAATGGTTTTTAAACAGAGTGTCGTCACAGAGTACCTGCAGTAGAGAGATGCAGGAGGCCTGATATAGAAAGTAAAGGTGCTCAGCGTTGATAGGAGGAGACAGGATAGGACTTAAATCATTGGCCCAAGACTGAGTCATGCAGGATTAAGAAGCATGCAGAAAAGAAAAGATGGAAGAAAAAAAGAAATGAAAAGGAGAAAAATGACATGATGGCGAAAGCAAGTTTGTGAAGCAAATAGGTCGTAAAGCAGGGACACTGCCAGTCATTACCTGAATCTGTGTGGCTCCGGCCTGCGGCGAAGAGGAGCTCTGAAGAGTGGTGCTGCTCTCAGGTTGCTGCTGCTGCGGCTGGCTCTGGAGGTTCGACGGCTGAGTGGATGGGGGAATCAACACCTGCTGAGGGGGGATCTGTGAGATGAGAAGTAGGGTGGGGTAGACGAAAGTAGAGGAAGGTGAGAACAGTGAACAGCTGGACTGAAACGGACTCATGGATGAGCACCCTAAACACAAGCAACCAGTACTTACCTTTCTGAGGCAAAAGCCACATTTTAATTGTCAAAATATTATTGTCAGCTTAAGAGCCAACATCGTATTTCAGAGTGGTATCCATTACCTGAACCTTTTCAAACTGCACAGTTTCTGACAAGGACATTCTACCACCCAGCCAAATACAAACTCAATTGCCTGCAGTGGTGACAGGAAAAGGGAACATTTTATCTACCTGAGGGGGAAGCGATGGCTGGTAGTAAACTCCATACTACAAGAAACAAAACATGAGACAGGGTAAGAGTAGGGAAGAGTCCAAAATAAAACAAACTGGGGAAAAACAAAGGCTGTAGAAGGGACTGCTTAGACATTCACTTGGATGGGAATCCAAAATGGGCTTGATGCAAGTTCTGACTTTTTTTGCAGTGACAGCTTTAGGTTAAAGCTCATCCAATTTTCTTCTCAGAAAACCCGCAGCAGATACAAGCACAAATGGCGAAAAATAATCACACACCTGCTGAGATGTCGCTGGAACCGTTTGGCTGCTTGGAACACCGGGTGCAGCATCTGTCTGGACACCCTGCATCTTGGGGAAAGGATATCAAACATTAATGATTAATGAAAAGCAACTCTTGTTCTGGGTGGTACTAACTAAAAAAACAAATCATTGTGTGCTATGGCAATGACTGACTCACCACCAGCACCTGCTGCATTTGGTCCCCTTGGGTTGAAACACAGGACATACCCTGCTGAAGCTGCTGACTGGGCGGAGCATTGTAGGGTATTGACTGAGAAGGAAGCGATTCGGGAACCACAGGGAACCCAGGTGGTCTGTCTCCCATTGGAGGAGCTGTGAGACAACATTTTTATGCTCAATTATTCCAAACACAATTAATGATCACTTGCAAATTACAACATATTAACGTCAGGCTGCATTTTATTTCGGTCTTATCTAAACCCTACATGTTGAAAGCCTTTCTCTTGGCTGTGACCTGAAGTAGCAAACAACAGCAGTCAGACTGCGATAGGTGATGATGTGTCTTCTGTGAACAAGCACACCTCATCCATCCATGTTGCAAGAGGAACAGGTTTGTCTAATCAGATCAACTTTTTAGACATAAACATCCGTCACTATCAGATGTCAACCTCTGTTGGTTTGTTGCACAATACAGCGACACGAGGAATTCGGTCAAGACACATTATCATGTAGCAGTTACACAGTCACCATGCTTATCTGGAGTTTAGAGACAAATTGTTCCTACAATGAAACTCCATTTGTTGTAAAATAATCTCCACAGGGACTTAAAACTGACCTCCGGCAGTGTGCTGTGGGTCTGTCTTCGGCTCCTCTGACTCAGGTTGAATGACGGCCAAATTCTGACTGTGAACCAGAACTGGGACTTGACCCATTGACTGAGGGACGTAAGGGACACCTTGAGCCATGCTGGCCATTTGGGATGACTGGGGAGCATTGTAGACAGTTCCCTGGGGAACCTGGTGCGCTGTAGGTTGGGCAGGCAAGGGAGCAGTGTGGTGAGATTGGTCAGGAGGAGCATAAGATGCAGGCTGTGGTGCAGGTTGGGACTGAGAGATCTCTGCAATCATTTGCTGCCCAGTCGGTTGTGGTATTTGCATCTGACTATGCTGTTCTTCCTCCAGTCCTTTCTTCTGCTGCTCTTCTCTGACCTTTAAGCAAAAGCAAATGCTTTTAAGGACTAAACATGAAGATCCTAGATGAAGAGGGGTGGAGACAAACCTGCTGCCGTTGTGCTCTCTTGCGGCAGATGAGAGACACCCTGTCTTTTATAGCTTTAGCAATGGTCTTGTTATCTCCTTCACACACATACCCTGATTCAACCTGGAACGGAAGCATATTTGAGAAATGTCTTAATATGTTCTGATAATTTTAAAATGATTTTTCCACACATATCTTTATCAATGACATCAAAAACTATGGAAGCGTTAAAAAAGGAAATCACCATTTCCTGAGCCACGTCCTCAGGGACATCTTTGTTTAGGTCAAAGGAAAACTCAATGGCTTCATTTTCCTTGTACTTCCCCTTCAGCTTTTTCACATCCTCAATTCTCAGGCACAACTTTATTGCTTCCATTTCTCCATCATCCTCCTCAGCCAACTCAACACGCACTCCGGTTTCCTCCTGGAAGAAGGCATGGTTCAGGAGGTCTTTGATGGAGTACCTGGTGACAGAAACAAGTAGTGAGCTAATGGAAACCATGAAGAAGCTTCCCTGGAGCACAAATGAATAAGAATGATGACAGGCTCTTTTCTTCCTAATTTTTGAGACCTCTCGTCCTTGTTCTGCCGAATACATCCCTCGATGATCTCCTTCACTTCAGGAATGGCCACCTTGTCGAAGCTTCCTGGCTTCACACCCTAAAAGACAGAACAACCCATGACATTGTTTCTTACAAATGCTTTAGGATGCTGCTCTGTCATGTGATTCCACCACAAGCCTCTATGTTCAAACACGCATCTAAGATGGAGAGGCATGATTATTCAGATTCTAACTTCCCCAGTTCTTGAAAACAACAGCATCTAAGTAAAAGAAAATATATGACAGATGACAGCTTTTCAGTATTTCCACAAGATATTAACATTGACTTATGAGAAACATTCCAAATCAGTTAAATATTGGAACACTCAGGTCCAAATGCAGCTACAGTGGCAGACTTTCAGGGAGAATTGTCCTGAATTTCTCCCCACTCATACTCATGACCAGATGTGCATGAGTGATATGTATTAAATTTGATACAAAACTGAAGCACAAACAAAAGCAGTCTTGCTGGCACTTCAGAATGAGTATAAGCTCAGTATCTTTATACTTACGGTGAAACCAAAGCATGTGCCACTTTCAAAGGCTCAGAACAATAGCACTTAGCTTCTCCAGGGAGTGAACCATTTACTGTGAAAGCTAACTGTGGGTTTATGGGAGAAAAAAATCCTCAGTAACTGCGAGCGACCACCTGCAGCGATCATTGTCGTAACTATATGTCAGTAACTAGGCTGCTTCAAGCTTCTGATGCCTCAAACATTTAAAGAACAAGCCAGTTTCCTTGACACCTTTTTTTGGTGAGTCATAAACATGTCTTTCGAAACATTGTCATGAGTGTGTGTCCTGTTATCGTCACAAGTCTGAACAATGACTTGAGAGGAAACAGCTTAACTGTTTACTCATTTTCTCTTTAACATACACACCTCAGGTCAATATGCTTGAAAGAACAAGGCCACATTTTCTTTTCATCCCGAACATTAAATAAGGCATTACTTTTAAATCACTCTCAGGTTCTCATGGTTTAATTTGTGCACATTTAAATATCTTTACATGTGATGCTCATAATTGATTGACCATACTACAACTCAAAACAACAACTAGTTCTGAGCTCATGTATCGGAAAACATATTAGCAGCTGTCCTTAGGGCTCCGTTTTAAGCTATGTCTTTGGTCACTCTAGAACCGACCTCCTGCCGACAGAAGTGGCAGCACAGTGACACTGGAGTTAATAAAAAGACTTACGCTGGTAACTCTGCGGTAGATCTGTGCAGCATTCTGGCACTCTGAGTAAGGGTACTCGGAGGTGGCCATCTCCAGCATGCACATTCCAAAGGCATACACATCCACTGACTCGTCGTACTTCTCCTCATACATCTCAGGCGCCATGAACTCAGGGGTACCTTAAATCAAAACAACTATTCAGATCTCTCAAACTTCCTTACTGACTGAGTGGGCTTCTCATAACCCACAGCCCCCTCTGCCCCTCTGACCCATGTGGGGTCGAGGAAAAGGATGATGAGAAGAATGACCAGTCTGTTGAGAATCCTTGGTGGAGAACCTGTGAGTTGAAAGTTGGAAGAGAGGAGAAAAGGGGGAAGGAAAGTAAAAAAAGAGACAGAAAACAAAAAAGGAGGGAGAAGCTGAACTAAGTTAGACTGTAGAGAAGAGGGCACGTGTTTATCTGTGTAAGACCAATGTTCAGATCACACTTGACAGGTACTTTTTTTTCGTGTTTTAAATTAAAGCAACATGGGATCATCTTGTCAAATTTGTTTGGGAATAGAATGAACGGATTTAAATGACCCATTTGAGTCAAGATACCAGCGATGGAAGCAGCTTTATAACCTCAGCAATCATGGCACATTTGCTTTAACAAACTACCTACCTGTTGGACTGACTTACCGTCTCCCCTAAACCTGCAAAGTTAAAATGTAAGGGTGAAGACAGAGGAAAGCTGGTCCCAGAGCTAGTAACCGTTCGGTGTTGTGTGCCTCTGAACATCAACGTCAATGAGCAATCCTTCATACTAAACTCAAACTTTTGGTCTTACACAGAAAAAACAATGTTTGTTGATTTGCAATTGAAATTGATGTGTGTTACATGACACTGCCAGACTTACCAGGCCCAAAAAAGCTCATCCTTTACTCATTGACCAGCAGTACCCTATTCATTCCAAACAGCAGAATGGGGCACAGCTGAAGCTAGAGCCTACATATTAAAAAACATACCCATTGTAAAAACAACAAAAAGAAGAGCAAAGGGCTGACAGAGAGAAACTGGAGGGAGCTCCCTGGGTGAGAAAAAAAATAAATCTGCTGTCCTGCAATACTTTAAGACAGTAAGAGACAAACACTAGAAAAATAACCTGTTGAGGCAAACCCATAGAAAGACATGTTAAATATATGATTGTCAAACAGACCACATAATTCCAAACCACAGAACAAAGACCAGTCTAGGACAGAAGCACAGGCCATACCTTTAGCCATGGCCACTTTAGCCTGAAAGAAGGCATGACAGCTTTTATAGGAATGTAGTTTTAACATTCGGAGAAACGTTAGGCACTACTTACATTTAGTAGGAGCCTGAAAAACACATTTTTGGAGATACATGGAACAAATATCTGGAACATAGACCAAACTCTCTATAGTTGCTTTGTGAGTCCAAAGAAAGGAATCCTTGTGGTGATCTTCCTAAGATAACCACAGAATTCGGCCTCCATTTGAGCTGTGGTTTGAGAGACAACTAAAAGGCTGTGGTCTGTTTTAACCACATCACCAGAATGACAAGGGAACAGTGAACAACCTTTTTTCATAAACACCTTAAATACCAAGCATACTATTATGATCGTGTTTAGGGTAATTGCCCAAGCAGAAGACGGGGCAAAATAAACAGAAATGACTTGGGGAACATACCTATAACACTCTTGGCAAAGGACGTCCGCTTTAGGGTGGCCAGTCCAAGGTCTCCGATTTTAACAGATCCTGTGGGGCCAGTGATGAAAATGTTGTCGCACTTCAAGTCCCGGTGGATGATGGGAGGAGCCCGAGTGTGAAGGAAGTGGAGCCCTTTCAGGATTTGGCGACACCAACTTCGCAGCACTTTTATTTTCATGACCTTGAACCTCTTCAGATACCTACAGACAGAACAATAGTATGTTAACCAAATGAATGAGAATGAAGAAGACAGTGAAATGAATGAAATAATCTAACAAATGCCTGAATAAAAGCATCTTGACTGTGACCATTAATGACAGATTATTTGTGTTAAATAATAGGGATGCTCCAACCAGGATTAGAGTGCTGACCATCACCGATCACTTACAATCAATTTCAGAGTAATATCAGAATGTAGTGATGACTAATTTACATTAGGTATCCTTGAGGAGACATCTTAATTTAGACACAAACGCGTTTTTTATACAAAATCTTGCTGAATTAAGTATTCTGTTGAAAGGAGAACAGACAAACATTTAATTAGATTGTAAGTCTAGACTGGTATGTCTGTGAAATATTTACACACGGGCCGCATGTAGCACGGCTCTGAGAGAGATCGCACTCGGCGGAAGCAGCAGTCTTCACCACGGCAGTTATGAGAGTTTCCACTCTGGACACTGCTTTCAAAAACTGTCAGATTCAGGTGTCAAAACAAACACTGCATCCGACCAAAAACAGCAGGGGATTCAGCCATTTCCTCCTCTGTGTAAACGACACCTGGCTGGCCATCTAGCCAGGTGAAATAACTCAGGGAATTCGCCAAACTTTCCAAATGTTAAGCTCATGTAGGCAGGTGTTGTTAATCGTTACAGGCAGGTGTTGCTAACAGCCTGCAGCTGATGAACCAGCGGTCTCACTTTCATGTTCTGCTGCGAGTCCCAAAAACTCTGCTTGCGACTGCTTGCTCTTTAAATGGCATACTGAATTCGTTGGGTTGAAGCCTTTTAACAAGCTTCTCCAAAAAGCAAAGCATTATTCTACCGCATTTGTGTACTGTTGGATGAAAACCTTATGTCACAGACTGATATAAGTTAGACATCAGACATGTTACTGAGCAGTGAGTAGGAAAGGTAGGGGCGGATGCCACACAACCCATGGTGCTTATGACGGACAGCAGCCCGTCATATTGGTTTTCATGGCAAGCAATGAAAGGTAGTGTTCGGCATTCACCAATTACACCGATATGCGATAGATGCCGATCCAGATCAGGGGCCGATTGATCGTAGTTAAAAAGCACTTAGTATTTCAAATATAAAAAAGCTGAATTACTCCAAGCCTACTACAATACTGAGTCAGACAATAATAGTGTAACTTCAGTATAACTACTCTTTAGAAGAACTATAACTGGACTCGTGCACTCAAAAAATTGGGGACATACGGATGGCACAGCTTGAAAACAACAATCCTATATCGTGTCAGTCAACCATTCCATTTTATTTGACTGGTGAAGTAAGAAAAATTGCATGTGCTATCTATTAGACATGAAAATATTCTATTGGTGGACTTACGTCTTCAGTGTTCCAGACGTCATGAGTTCTGTCACCAGAACAATGCACTTCTTGCCTTTGGATGGTCCTTCCCAAGAGTCGTAAAAGCGAACGATGTTGGGATGTTGTAACCCCTTTAACATCACTGCTTCCTCCTTAAAGCGCTGTCGCTCCGTCTTAGACAGCTTACGGTCCTGTTGAGAAATTCAACACTTATCAGTGCCGACATCTAGTTTGATTGATGGTGCCATACTTAAGACGGTCAGTGCCATAAGATTAATGCCCAGAGTTACAAGACGACAGGGTGTTGACAGTGACCGCCATCTGATGACTATTTTCTGTATCAAACAGACCAACTGCATACACACACCCATGACAAAAATTATACTTGTATGACTTTTCCATCAACAACTGCATTTGTATGTGCTATCTTTTATCATATTATCATTATCTTTTACTTTTATCAAGCAAAAAAATGAAATTGGCTGAAATTATTAGACATTATCAGTAAGACCTTGGGTTGGATTTTGGGCTCAATTCTGTCAACCAAAAAAATGTGGAAAACTTTGTCCTAGATTCCGAAACCCAGAGCGAGGAACTTTACAATGACTCAGGAGGGATGAAAAGTGTTGAGTCCATCACTCGACAAAGCCCAAATATGCAAGCCAAGTCTGATCAAACTCTGCACCGAGCTGAACAATTACAGCTCTTTATAACAGCCAAGTAAGCCAAGGAGATTGGTTGGTTGGTGAACTTTGAAACTAGTTTCAACACCATTTATCTGCATGATGTCTAGTATGCGAAGTTATAGAAAATAAATCTTAGGATAATTACATACAGAAAGCAATGTGGAAAAGCCATTGTGAGCAACAGTTAAATGCCTGCAGTCAAAACAGTACCCCACTATTTTTAGAGGCATCACTGGCAACAGTCAGTTAAGTTTTGCCTGAAGTTTGCCAAAAAATACAAAAGCAAGAGGTATTTGTAAAACAGCCCTTCTCAGATTCCCTGAGTAATTCCTGGCTTGACCTACTTCTTTAAACAAGCATGAAGCAGATAGCCCATCCCCGTTCAACAAGCCCACTGAACCCACAGACTTGGCTCCTGACCAGGCTGTCCAGGAAACACAACCTATTCGAGAGCGCACAATGAGCTTTGCTCTTTACGTCTTTAGTGCATCTGTGCTCATGTAGAAACCAAAACACGCAGAAAAAACAGACAAACCTTGTGAAACAGCTTTGTTTGAAAGCTTCAGGGTAAATATCTGGGGCAAGCACTGTGAGATGTCGGCGAGAAAATGTGAAAACAATTAGCATTGTGATACTGAAAGACTGTTGAGAACCAGAACTTTGTGGGGGGAAGTAGAAACAGCAAGGAAAAAATGGTCAATACATGAACTTGGACCAACTGACCTACTTTTCTGACTATTTATCAAGAAGGGAAGTGGTTCCTCTTTTTCTCAGCCGTACGCCACGTGGAAACAGTCATGCACAGCAGCCTCCCTGACACTGAGGTCACTCATTAATACACAACATACACACTTTGATAGGCATTTTCTTGACAAAATAAGTGTAGAAGAATTGTAATTTCCCTTAAGTATTATTTCACATCACTTCCTCCCCTGCCATCTGTTATGCTTTAAGGCATTTTTAATTAAAAATGATAAAGTGGTAATGATATGAGAAAAAATATCTTGGAGCTTGACTGAACAACTCCCTGTTTTTCCCCTGTAACTCAGAGAACTGGACGTTGTCACTGGACAACTTGTTAGTCTTTTATTGTAACTAAAACGAAGCAGCAACACAAGACAAACACTTGCTATAGGCGGTAATGAATCACCCTAAATATAGAAAGAGTGAAAACCATGTGTGATGAAGCCAGAGGCTGTCTTTGTCAGGTCAACACTCTCAGTCTGACAACGAGGGCCTACATGGAGGCCTCTGGACAGCCGTGGTTGAAAGTGAGGTTGGGTCCTGTGATTCCGAATGAGGAAATTACTGTTGCTGAGTAACTGATTCTGCCCTGTGATGAATGCCAATGGGCCGCAAACATGAATTTTGAATGCATTTCTACAAAAAAAAATTACATTTAGATAATATAAAGCGGAAAACTTTTTATGTTGTGCGCCCTTTAAATGGACATCAAATGCTTTATGTAGCGCTACTGTTAGTTTAAGCATTAACTGTGTAACGTGAATATCTGTGCTGTAAAATATATGGCACCGTAAATAAAAATACACACTGGTGCGTCATAAAAGCAGTCACAAAGGTGATAAAGCAATGACTTTTAAGTCACAATCCCTCAACAAGACAGATCTTCACAAGGTAATGCGTCAATTTGGGGGAAAAAAATCCTGCTTGTTATAAAGCAGATAATGAGGAGGCAGATCAGTCACCTGGTGACTCAGGCGCATCGGTGGCAGATGGCTGGCACAGATGTCCAACACATAAACCTGTGTCTACACCTCTCAGTTAATGAGAGAGGATCCACCTGCACAGCAAATGAGCAATCGCGAACCAAGAGTGACAGAACATGTCTCAACTTGAAGACACCTGAAATCAGGTGAAGAAGTCTGAGCCCCTAGTCTGCGTCACTAAGCATCACATTAGTAAGAATCAGTATTGGCAAACAGGAAAAAAACAGAAGGTGAATGAATTGAAGCTGTGCCCATAAGTTGTGGCGCCACAACTTAAATGAGCCACCACGCCTTTTAAAAGATGAACTCTCACAATGAAACATATTAAAAAGAAACATTGAAACAAGCGGAAAACACATAATGCATCATGGAGGTGGACATAATGGCTGTATTCGGCGTGTTTTAAATAGAAAAATCAAAAAAGAAACCTCATAATAACTGAAGTCCTTTGCTCCAGAATGCAAGTCGCGCATTCCAGTCATATGACTAAAGACTAGCGTTTTCATTGTTACCAATTCAGTAGAAGTCAAAACGTCCTTGTTTCGCTCTCTCCTCTTTGTTAGCTGCATTTTGAGATATATACATTTTTAGGGCATTAATAGGTGACAGCTTACATGAAATGTAAGTAGTATAATGCTATTTTTTAACCGACTACGAATTTGTAAATTACCATCCAACATACAAAAAAAATCAACTTTATTTGTGGTGAGCAACAAAGATTGCGTTACTAGAAGGCATTGGAAACTTCTCGGGTATAGTATGTCACTGCTAACAGATGTCTCTGGACAGCTGCTGTATTTGTTCATTCTAAATGTTGCTCAAATTCTCTTGTTGGTCTCAGTTGTCTGGGCACATGGTAGATTGAGAAGAAAATGTATTGCAGTAAATGCATTTGTTCGCCTATCGAAGACACAGTGGTGACCTACATATTGTCAGTATTGGCTTGCAATATGAGACCTGAACAAATCAGAACACACAGAGGCTGGGGACAAATGGTAGACGCCTTTAAATTGTCAGATGATTGTGGACAGTTGGCCTTTCAAACAGAATAAATCATGAATGACTTTAGCTCTGGCCAGACCCACAGAAAAGCTCTGGGGAAGGCCCGGCAAGTCGGCTGGGTCAACTGAGTAGCAGAAGGCAGGAGAATGCTGTCTGATGAATGATGGAATCTTTCCACTGACCTAGTGAAACTGCCAGTAGCCTGATGGTCCTTCATGCCATCAATTTGAACAGACATTTCAAGGGTAATCAACTATAAAAGGCTCAATTATTTTCTTTGGTCTGTTGCTTCATTTTATTTGTAGACAGTGGAGTACTCTAGCTGAAGGTGCAACATCAAAACTTGAATTTGTTGTCAACAACCAATGTAAACTATATTTCAATTTAGAAGCAGACAAAACCAAAAACTGAAGTTCTAAGGTTGATAATGTGGAATACAAGCTACAAGTCAAATTTTACATCTCTTATCATTCTGTCTTATACTGTAGATTGTAGTAAAGCCAATCAAAAAAATCTATACCTAGATTGTTCACCAACAACTAATATAAAACGCACACTTCAGCAGAGAATTCCGTAATGTTAAAGAAAGAACTGAAGAGCTCAGGGAAGAAACCAGTCAGACTTGTTTAGAAAACATACAGGCATGAGTCTGGGTGCTTCAGGCATTGACAAACCTATTGAGGACATAGGATGGACTCTTTTCTGCATGAATGACCATGGCATTGACAGAAGGGGGTGTAAAATGGGTATTTCAAAATAGCAAAATGAGCAAACAGGTCTCGACAAAAAAAAAAAAAAAACGTCATTAGAATCAAGATTAGTTTAAGTGAGATGGGATTTTTTGCATGGTGAGAAAATCGGAACATTAAATCCCTTGTGGAACTGTTAACTGAAAGTATTTTTGTAGACTACAAACAAGTTGCACTTAAATCTGGCATAAAATACCATCATCTGCAAGTTAGAAAAAAAGGTTTTCATGATTTAGAAATGTAAATCACAAAACGACCTCCAAAGATTGGTCCTAGTAAGAATATTTAGTTCTTAGAAACAGACGAATGGATTCAACAGGAAATGTGCGGGGGGAGTTAAAGGCAAACTGACGGTGCAAAAGCAGGCCACGGCAGGCCAGACCACTGCTCCTCGCACAGGAGATTCCTCTGTTAGGAATGTGACCCATTTTGCATTCACACAAGCATTCAGAGCAGGAACGTACTGCGCATGTGTGTCAATGGTTCTGTGCAAGGGGGAGGGGCAGGGCTCAGTAATCTTCACATTGTTCTGAAGTGTGCATGTGTAGTGTTGGATGAGACCAGTGCCGCCCATGACAGGGTTAAAATGTGGAAGTAAAAGCCATCGTTCATGCCGTGAATCAGGTCAAATCTCGCTGTGGGCCATGGTGCGGCTACTTCGGACAGCAGAGCATCACTTAAATGACAAAGCACTCCCTTCATTTTTTCCAAAGCATATCAGGGAATTTCTAATTTAGAAAAATGCCTCCTCGATGGAGCACTCCCAACTTCATTTGGGTTTGAATTGACATGTTGATGATTAGATTAGATTACGCTTTGTCTGAAAGACTATTTTCTGCATCTACACATTGACTATCAAAGTGTTTGATATATATTTCAGATACATTCATTATTGACGGGTGGCTTACCCTTCTTTAAAATTAACTAGGGCCCATCAGAGTTTTCCAAAATGATAACTGATAAGAATGTGGAAGTTTATTTGTCAGTAAAAGATGCCGTGGGCGCTGAAAAATCATTTTGTTTGTGTGTTTTCATGGTGGTAACACTTATGGTTTCATCACTGGCCTGTTCTTTGTGGCTGACCTGTACATTTTTAACCACGCAAAACAAAAACCGTTATGATTTACTACCAGACATCAAAAGTTGAGGTTCTCATCTATGTTGTCATGTCACCCTGACTGGATTACTAACCAAGCTGAACGTCTCTATTAAACGTCTTACTCTATGCTGTCTATTGCAACTAAAATTTTGGAAAGCGAAAGGGTTCTGACTGGTGAATAATTAGTGTACTACTGTGTAAACTTCACCACCACATCATAGGAGGCCGAATATGCAACTTCTCATTTAGTGTGCACAGTTGACAAGAATGAAGAAATAGAGAAACCGACATCTTCCCCAGCAGCTGTAACAATGCGAAACAATCAAAGAGGAAGTGTGAGAAGCGTCGGAGAGCGGAAATGACTAAGGTTACTATGTGGAAGAAAACCACTTCTGCTCGACTCTGCAATGCTTTTTCAAGCAAAGAGCCCAACCCGAGAATGATGCTGTCCTGATTGAGAAATGAGAAAACTATACTGCAGACAGGCGATGAATGATTTATGATTTCTATCCTCTAAATATAAAGCATAAAGTAAATGTGCACTAGGGAATTCTGCAGACATTAAACAAGCTACATTAAAGCAGCAGAAAGATTAGACGCAATGTTAGATGCATTTTTACATGCTGCTCAACTCTTCCCATTTTTGAAAAAACACTAAATTCACTATGACAAACTTCAGCACTCAGTAGTTGCACATGTAACCAGTTGCACAGCTTGCCATTGAGAAGTGGATGAAAATTGATTTTCATTCTTGATAAGGCCAATGAGTAATCGGTAAATGTTAATGACAGCTCCGTCATTTAAAAGATCATAAAGATGTGTGTGCTTTAACAAGAGGAAAAGCTCATCACTTTTATTCATGGTTTCTTGTTGAGTAACCTATAAAGGTTTGTAAATTGCAGTACTAAAACATGCCATAAAATAAATAGATAAGCAGTACTGCAGACTAATCTGATGACCACACAGTTCACTGGGGGAGTCACAGTAATGGCACACAGCTACAAGATATTTTGCAAAAAAAATGAATCAGACATACACACCTGCAACTCGCACCACGCCACTTCCACCGTAGTTTCGATGTCCAAGCCTTTGTAGACTGTCTTGAAAGAGCCACGTCCAATTTCAATATCAAACTTGAGAAAACGTCCATCTGGAGATTGATCCACTGATTTAGTCTCTAAATCTTCAATGTCTTCCTGCACTTTCTTCTCAGCTTGTCTCTGGTCTGCTCCAGGTCGAGCCTTGGATGACTCTTTATCATCTTCCTCCAGCTCGCCCTCAGGACGGCCAGTAACTTCAGAAGTGTTTTCAGGTATGGTTTGACTTGGCAATTCAGCTGCTAAATTTGGTACAGGATGGGCAGCGACCACAGCCTCCTCATCACATGTGCTCGGAGTGATGGCAGACTGCTGTTCTACAGGAACAACAGCTACATTGGCAATTTCACTGTCTTTAACTTCTTCTCCCCCACTTTTTAAAGACTCCTCTTTTTGGGTTACACTTGGTTCAGTCTGTGGAAAGTGAGCAGCACTAGCATGCTGCCACTGGGACAAAGTTTCATGGGTTTGAACCCGTATTGGAGCAGGGATAGGAATTTCACTGGGCAAAGGCAGGGCAAGAGCAGTGGCATTAGAATCACTAATGACACTGCGGCGCAAAAAACGATGTTCCGGGTTACAGCGGTCCCGCTCCATAGTGTGATGCCGACGCCTCACTTCCGTTGGCCGGCATTCACTAACCATTGAGTCTGAACCAGAACTGGAACAATTTCCACTTTTCTGAGGGGGAGCTAGAAACTTCATTTTGTCGTCAGGGTTTTCCGACATCACACCTCCCACTAAAAAAAAAAGGTAATAATGGGATAGAGTAGCCGAAATATTAAAATAAGGTCATTACCAGGTTTGCCATGAAGGGGGTTTAAATTAATCACTACCTTTCAGTAAAAAATAAAATATAATTTCACTTCCGATATCACTTTTATTGCTTAAAGTCGATCCTTATATATGAAATGCAAAGATTGGAGGTGTAGGATGGGAGGTGTTCTTTTGTAAATGCAGAACGACAGAACACCACAGCCAAACACCAAGGGCTGATGTTGATACACAAGTCGTCTCAGATCCACACCATCCATCCTGTGAAACAATGGATGCAGCTTCTATCAAGCATATGGAAGTGCTGGTGAGGACAATAAAGCACGATCTACTAGAGGTGCCCAATATTCCAACTGCAGTTATTGCCGTCAAGTTAAGTCATCCAAATTGTCTTCCTCTCTTTATGATTTACTGCAAAGACAAAAAGGGAAAGTAGGTACCTTGTTAGAAGGTTACAAACCATGAAGTAAATGTCAACACGTGTTCACAAGCAGAATTTAGTGTACACATAGACTTAGAGAAAACACACAATAAATACAGAATGCAAAACATATCTTACATACCAAAGACAAGGCATTGTAGACATTAAAATAATGATACAAAAAGGGGACCCAGTCACAGATATTACATCTTTGTTTACTAAACAAAATTGTTATGTTGTTAAAACCCTGTATGTGGTTACAAATTTTGAAAATGTATCACTGGACACACGACATTACCTGTTGCTGTTGGCCAACAACTTTGCAACAATCATGCAGGCTAGGCTTGCCAACATCCAGATATTTTGCAAGGTCACAGTGCTCTTACAACAACGGAGGGCTTTGGGTATAAATAATATTATTATATTATCAGTACTGGCTCTGAACAATGTAATAGTCCTTTTTGTTGAACTAATAACCCACCCACTGCTGTTGAATGAAACTACTGCAATGTGACCTCTGTTGTTTGTTTGTATCCATTTTTGAACATCATGATAAAAGCCTTACATATAACGTGAATAAGAGTAAATTTGAAATTTAACAAAGTCAGTCATCACTATTATGTTCCTTAATCATGACATTCTCTCCTTCGATCTTGGAACACGACAATGTTAATATTATTATTATTAAAATTTCGCAATAAAGTCGCAGTTAATAATTCATGTCATCAAATTGAAAACTGAATAAAACCGTCCGAGTATTTCGCGGTATATTAGAACACCGTTGTACATGTCAAGGAGCAATGCGCAACAGCATGTACGTTAACCAAACCAGCTCTTTTAACACGATTATCGCTTCGTTTACGGTGTATAGTTTACATGGCTTTGCAGCACAAACGTACGTGCACATGATAATTCAAAATGTATCGACATTGCAATGGGTGCATGCAATATTAGCTCGTCCAGTTATCAAACCCAGGCGACGTCAATAGCAATAAAATTATAGATAAAAGGGAAACGATAGCGGCAAATGAATTGCACGATCATGAAGACGTATTTGAGGTCACATACCTGATCCATGGCTATAACTGACAGCGCAGCATTAGAACTGCCAAGCAATACAATGCAAGGAGGAGCGGCAGCTCTTTGTTAGCTGTTAGCTTGGGTTGGCTAATCCGGGCCTTAACCGGTGACACGACGAACACACGCCGCGTCACGCATTTTGAACGAGCTGCGCTCCGTCGTCAGCCAGTGAGCGCGCACAGTAATGGCAACATATCAAGCAGCTCAATCGCGTTTAGGTTGGACGCTTGAAGGCTGATGGCGACTGTCTTCACGCTCCGTTGCTATAGTTCTAACTTGTTTGTTTCCCTCGCGGTTAAGGCGAGAGGGGGAAGAGGGGCAAGCGCGAGCGACCACCGTGACGTCACCAAGTAGCACACTGAGCAAAAAGTCTCTTACCACACATAAAAACAAACACAAAGGTTATTCTACCAAATTCATATTCAAGGAAGCGTCATAAGACATCACAATCGCCGTCATTTTGTTATCTAATGGTCTCAATGCAAACCTTAATGGAAAGTAACTGATAATAATTAAACATAATTGAACGGAAAAATAATTAAATTGTAATAAATAAGTCACAGATCCCTGGAATTAAATCAGATATTAAGTAGAGCAACTACTTTTAAGCCTTTAAGCACATGTTGAAATGTTTTCACCATGACAATAAGCATAAAGTTTATGAATTAATAGTTTTTGTTTTCTAACCGAACAATGACAACACTGTTCTGCATTACAACTCATGCAACAAACTTGGTCTTTCAAACAACTAACATATATATTAATAAAAAAAAGGCAAGATACACAGGGCAGCCTACACATACCAGTAATTATAATTAAAAATAAAAAAAAGTTATGCAGCTGTCTCAGTCAATGTCTGTAGGTGGCAGTATGCTCCCAAATCGGGTCGTAATCTCCCAGTAAATAACGATAAAAGAAGACGATGGGGGTGGGCGGGGTGAGTGTTCAAAAAGGCCTCATTAACATCCTGACACATTAAGCACATTTGCTAAAAACAGATTCAACAATTTATGCCGGCGACAGTCGTGGCGCCACCCGAGGCCAATACTTCCTTCCAGAAAGATTTGTATCGAAACGTTTTATGGATCCCGAAACAGCGCCACTCAGGATATGTTCACGGCGGCTAGCGGGTCTTGCTTGGGCCTAAAGACACCCGACCCACCCCCCTACTGCTCACTTGCCACCAACCTTGTTCTATTATAGAGTATATACAGCACGATCATAGTATCCACGCCATCATTTGAACATAAAGTTTACATAGTGTGTCCGGAAGGATAAAAATAGCTCGTTGGAAGGCTGTTCAAAGCCGGTTGATAGACGCCAACCTACCTTAGAAATATATCCACACAACAACCGCCGAACACCGCCGTAGAAACACTTCTCGTATCTGTCCTTCACGATTTGAATATCACAAATACGTATCCTCCAAGTGCAGTGGACTACCCACAAAGTGGGCCGGTGTTCTAAAAATGCAGCGCAGTTTCTACATATTGATGAAGAAACCGGAGAGGCGGGTGAGTCCTCGTGCGCATGCGCTGGTTGGGAATGACCTCATAACATAACTAAGCATTTAGTAACGCATTTATGCTTTAGTTAACCGTGTTTTCATTTGGAATAATTTCTGTGTTGGTGTGTCTACATACTACGTTCCTACATTTTATCGTTCATGTTTTATTCGTTTCATATTCGCAAGTCTTTTGACTGTTCTAATAACGCATTTAATCTTTAGTAAGACGTGTTTTATTTGGAATATTTTCTGTGTTGATATGACTGATGCAACATTCCTACATTTTATTATTCGTTTCATATTCGCAAGTCTTTATAACAGTCTTAGTGTTTAATCTGGCGTTCTCATTCACCATATCACCATAAAAGTAATGTGATAGTTACAAAACTTTTTGTGAGAACTCGCAGAGTTTATATATACATTACACACCCACATCTGAAACCAAACTATACATGCTGCATATAGTAAGTAATTTGCTCACTCAAACCTTATTAACCAACGTGTATTTTAGTTGGGGATTAATAATGCACCAAATGTTTTGATATGAGCAGTTCATGTGACTTTAGAAGTGGATGCGCAATTTGGCGAGTTAACAAAAACATAACATTCCCGTTGGCCCTCAAACACTCTTTTCAAGGTAAATATGGCCCCCTGTCGGTGACAACTGGGAATATTTATGGTTCCAAATATCCATAAATGGTGTTTCCTCTTATTGTGACGCTCTAAATCTCTCTTTAATGCCAACGGTTGTATAAGCGTCAATGTTTAACTAAGGAAAATAAGTTAAGTCCAGAGCATGAATAACTACATTCTGATTATTCGTAGATCGATTGTCAAATGTGTGGGGAATAATAATAAAAATAATAATCTTGACCTTGAGTCAGTGGGTCGCATTGAATAGAATTTAAATATTCAGATGAACACACTACTCTTGTAATGGTTAATCCGATTTGATCTGAATATCTTGACTAACGTCGAATCATGGCCGCGCTTTTGAAATTCAAGCGTGGCGTGGAACGCTGTCGGGAACGCGCACCGGGGTCTTGACGTCACTGAGGCGCCCTGACTCTCCAGAGCCGCTACTGCTGGCGAAAAGATGACAAAATCAGATAAGCGTCCAACGCATAATTGACAAAATACATGTCATTTTGTGGAATTCAACTCCATCCAACGTAGGATTCGGCAGCTGTGCTGACCTGCTCCCCAGCAGACCCACAGGAAGGTAGTTTGTTTGTACTATTTCTACTGCTGAATAACGTTTTCCTCCGCCAGATATAGAAAAAGAGGTTTTGCATGACCACGTCAGATGGATAGCCCTTGATTTGTCACCTCGCTTTTAACATATTTACAATATTTGTTTTGTCCATTTCGGGGAAAAGGCGTCTATGTTGGGAGGAATAGCTCCAAATGAAAAGAAGGGTGGAAATGTTTGATATGGGTGTCTCCGTAGCAGAGCTTCTAGGCTGTTGTCCAGACTGTGTGAATGCTTTATTGCAGTTGTGATAGCACACACGGACTGACCTAAACCAAAGCGTACACACATTTTTTTTTTCTAGTGGCTGCAATGTTCTGTCTGAATTCTCAGTTCACACGGAGGGATTTTTCCACGGACGATCCCCCTTTGCCTCCCTGGCTAGTTACGATGCGGAGCGTCAGCAAATACAGCGGAAAAAGAAAAAAACTGAGCTGGAATCGATATATCGGCAGAAATCACGACATTTCAATCATTGTTGCTCAACATGAGCGCCGATGGGAGGTGTTTAAGGGCGTGTGTGGAGGTGAAAATGTCAGCCTTAACTGTTAGCTGGAGCGTTAGCTGTTAGCAAGGCCACGCAGACTGGCCACTTCACTGTCTGCCTGGTAGATGCAGTCAGGAACATATACACGTATCTGGCAAGAACAGAAAGTCCTCTCAAACACGGGCGGATTGCCTGCATAACAAATATAGCGTTCCCTCTTGATAACTATGTGTATAATGGAGAATTATAAAGCGAAAAATTCTTACTAGTGGTTAGATAATTCTCATTTGTCATGTTTAAATCGGTGCCAGCCTACATAAAATAACGTTGTACTACGATACATGGATGCATAAAATATATTCAGGGACAAGTTCTGCTGAGATTTACCCTGTGTCTACTTTGTTACTAATATCCACATTTAGACTTCTTATTATCCTCAAACGGCAACCAGGTGGTGTCTTGTCCAATTTACATGTTTATAGCTCCTTTTGAGATCTGTCACTATCTTTCAAACACTTCCAGTCATTCCACTGAGGGGTGATGGAGCCAATGATTCGGCTGAAAAAGGAGTAATGGATATTTGTTTCTGAATTTAAAACCTCTATCTGTATCTAGAAATCATGTTTGTGAAGTGCAAGACCCGGTTTGCACTATTATTGGTTGCTAGAGCGCGATGAGTATTTAAAACAAATGCAACCAGTTTAATCCTTTCTAGAGTCTATTATGGAATGTGTATTATGGAATGTGTGTTTTAGGTGGTTTAGTAAGTAGTGGGTCAAAATGTAAGCCGTTTGTCATTATTTTTGGTGTTGATTTATCTCCTATTGTGGGTGGCATTTTGCTTAAGATTCAATTAACAGTTTAGTACTGAGGGGTGTATACTGCATGTTAGATTTGAGATATTACTCATAATGATTGTGTGTGTTTGTCACAGACAGGAAGGCTCCTGCTGCGAGAGGACTATCTGCACTGTTGCTCACTGAAGTGGAAAGCCATGCACATTTGGATCCTCCTCTGTAGCTAAGGCTTGTGACAAGCACATTATACACAATTGTTGGAGGCCACATAGTTGATAGTGGGCCACATTTAAACAGTTCAGGTCCTTCACCAGTTCCTCCCGTCAGTTTCATTATCCACTTCAGACAACATGTATGGTAGCTCCCGCTCTGTTGGCAGAGGGGATGCCAACCATAGTGGTGGAAGGGATGGAGGAGGCACTGGCTCTCAGGGATCCGGCCGGTCTCCTCGCCTTCCACGCTCTCCCCGGATGGGACACCGGCGAACCAACAGCACAGGGGGCAGTGGAGGAGGCCCCGGTGGCCCGGGAGGCAAGACACTTTCCATGGAGAACATCCAGTCTCTGAACGCTGCATATGCCACCTCAGGACCAATGTACCTCAGTGATAATGAGGTCGCCATGGCAGGTGATCATCTTCCCAAAAGTGGCGGGACAGTAACAACCATGGGGAGACAGCGAGTGACATATGGGTCTAGAAGCAACAGCAGTGGAGTCGTGGCTGCCAGCACTCCTAACATTTCCACATCAGTGCCTGCCAATGCTGTGCTGCCTGCTGGTATGATGGCAGGGGATGCTCTAGCTTTTGGGGACCACCACATGGCCTCCACTGTACCACACTCTCTGAGACAAGCCAGAGACAACACCATACTTGACCTTCAGGCCCAACTGAAAGAGGTATGTTAAAGGTGTTCCTTATATTTTGAGTGTAATGAACCCTCAACTTTACTGACCCGATTTATAATATAGGTTCTGCGGGAGAATGAAATGCTCCGACGAGAAGTGGAGGTGAAAGAGAGCAAGCTAAGTTCCTCTATGAATAGCATCAAGACCTTTTGGAGCCCGGAGTTAAAGAAGGAGCGAGCGCTTCGAAAAGATGAAGTGTCCAAGATAACTGTGTGGAAGGAGCAGTACCGCGTCATACAAGACGAGGCACAGGTTAGTAGCGCCACTGCTTCGATGCACAACTCTGCAGACATTTCAAATGGATAAATCCATGCTATTCTCTACACAGGCTGGTACTGTGCTGGTAAATAATCCTCTTAAACGCTGCTAGATTCTCATGCTCAACAGATGAAAACATCCAAAGGATGCTGCTCCGTATGTTTTTGAGACAACCAAATGGGAATTTTAAAGCCTAATTCTTGTCTTTGTTAAGTCGTTCTTGGCCACCTATTGAATAACTAGGGGGGCTTTCCCACATACATTCTTTATTCAGTGTTCACTTCGCTGTCTGACTATTTGTCAGTGGAAGGTTTCGTATTGATTGGTCATTTTAAAGAAACAGTGAAGGACTAAGCATCTTTAGAAATCAAGTGGCAAATTATTAACTGTTTAATGTGAGTGATGGCGTCTTGACGCTCAACTGCAAATGTGTTCCACAACCGAAGAGGATTAATATTGTCTTCGGGAACTGCCAGCTGGTAACGGAGTGTCCATTTACCTTGTTATTGATCTGCTTTGACTGATGTTAACAGTCATGCATACAATCCAGTCCATCCTCAGCCCCAGTAGAACTTTCGCTGCCGGTATCTTTGGTGTAGCACATGACTGGCGTTTATGCGTCATCAAGAGTTTGCTGACACTTGAGGGCTGCACCTCAGGTTCAGACATGTGAGCTGGAATATTTCACTTTAGCAAGTCACTGGGATTGGTGTGGATTGCTCATTTACTTTTTTACTTTTGTGCCTGGTTACTACTTGGTTGCTTCCGTCCATAACGGTTACAGGCGCAGTGTTTCATATCGAACAGGCTTAGTTACTATTGTAGTCATTGTGATCTTCAAGCGTGACGACTCACACTGCACAACAATTGTAGTACACATGTTTAAAAATAGCAATGTGTTAAGTTGGACACAGATGTGTGTCCTTTACAGCTGAAACTACACTTCTCATGGTTGAGCTAGTCTTCACTCAGATTTCTCTCACTCACATGCTATCAACTAGAACTGCTACTATTTTGATAGTCGACTGGTCACCAACACTTAGTTGACGAGTCAGCATGTACAGATTGATGAACATGTCAACACGTCTGAGTCTGTTGTAAACAGAAAAAACTGCCCTTCTCTTAAGACATGTTGGAAAACGGTGATGATGTCATGACTTGTCAACACATCAAGCCATCAGCAGCTAATATTATGCCGAATAGTCGTGGCAGTGTACTATCATCACGCAACAATCACATTCATAGGCACAACACTTTGGAAGGCACTTTGGACATTCAACAATTAACTGCAAAACTGGATGGTTGTTACCCATAGAGCTACAACTATGATGCAATGTTGTGAACGTCCGCATGGACAGGAACGATGATCGGCTGCCAAAATGCTCCACGCCTGCGGACAGGATGCCAGGCAGCAAGTTGTGCGACAGTGTGTCGCCTCAGCACTGCAGCCTTCGGTTGAAACCAGGGGTGAACTGACAAACTTTGATCACATTCAGCAAACTTACTCTGGAAAATGTTTGGGAAAATATCCCTGATGCCCTGCTCAAAAAAATAGAAAATGTCTTGCGTCACATGATGATTCAACACACTTAGATGCATTGTGTTCTTGCACTGTTATATCAGGCCTAGGGATGGGTGATATAATAAACACGGATCCAGAGGCTCCGAGTCGACCAGTGTCATTATAAAAGGTTCCCTGTATTAAAAATAAGTTTAAAACTACGATTATGAACCAAAGTCCACCGCACTCTCCACAACTGTCACACGCAGGTGTCTGCTGTCAAACGGCATGTAGCTGGAGAGCGTGGTGCGCCGTCGCGGTCTCGTCATGTTCACGTGTGCAAGTAAGCAGTGTGTTTATCGGATTTATCATGAGATGCAGAATTGTCATCGTGGAGAGTGTGTTTGGCGGAATATTGCGTAGGAAAAGTTATCGCCCAGGGCCAACCTTTGAGTCCCAATTTCACGACTTCAGCAGCCCACAAGTGTGGCAGTTTTGGTGCAAATGTCCTTCATAAGTTTAAGACACTGAGGCCTAATATTTAGGTTGCATACGTCAGGTATAAAAATAATGTAAAGGAAACATTGAATGAACCAGTTGTATATAGACACTACCATGAAGCCCATTTTCAAGGTGACACTGCTTTTAACTGGGTGAGTCAAATCCAGCCTCACTATTGGAAAAACACACTCGCTTTGTCACTGTGATTCTTAATGATGGGTCTGAACCCCTTTAAATTGCCATTTTCACTCCTGCCCCCCCACTGAATCCCACTGTGGACTAATTTCAGTAATGCCTGACTATTACGCCGCTAATCAGTGGTTAGTGTAATTTAAAGATGTCTGCTTCCGTATGTCAGCCTCCTCCGCCTTGCACGCAGTGGCACACATGTGACTCTAAGACTGCTTTGTCACAGTCTCTATTAAGATGCATGTCCTGGTTAAACTGACAAATCGGTTTCTTTCTGGTGGGTACATTGTTTTTTTCAAAGCTAGACTTGCTTTGCCAGATTTTTTGGTACAAATTGCCACATTCGGTTTGTCACGCTGAGGCGTTTGTTCGTGTCATCCTTGGTGACAAGTGACTGTTAGCCAGTCAGTGTAGGTGTTAGAAAGCATTTGCCACATACTTGTGTTCTTTCAGTGGAATCGGTGAAAACATAAACTCCAGTGGACTTTTAATGCCCCACGGTGGGTTTTTAATCATCTGTGCCCACTGCTGTGGAAGATATTGCTTTAATTGTGTCTTAAACCAGTGCTGTTGTCTCCCATCTTGTGTGCTTTCTGTTTGCTAAATCTGGCGGTTATCTCTCCGCAGGCAGGGAGGGTGTAAATATGGGCTAGAGAAAGGAGGTGTGTGTGGATGCATATGCCTGTGTGTATGTTGGAGAGAAGAGGGGGATGATCTGTGCAGAAGTGAGTCAGTCTGAGTCACGAGGTTACAGGAAGGGAGGGCCGGTGAGAGGAGAGGTGAAAGTGTTGGAGGAAAGAGAGCAACTAAGGTGGATGGCAGGGAGGAGAGAAGAATAATGAAGAAGAGGGGAGGGGGTGTTGAAGGAGGATGGAGAGAAACAAAGGCAGACACTGACTCGTCTCTTTGTTCTCTCATCTGAAAAAGCTCACAGCTGGTTCAGACCAGAGTGTAGCGCGCAACCTTGTTATAGTATCTCTCTACAGCTAGTCTGTGTGTGTGTGTGGCGTCAGATGCCTCAAAACAATGCAACACTATACTGGGCTGATTGTGTTTCAGCACTTGTGTTTCGCTGGGTCTGCAATGTAACTCTGCCCACAATGGCTGAGTGTTGTCAGAGCACCACACCGCCTCTGCTCATGAATGAGAAACGTACTCATCTTGGATCGATTGTCATGAAGCAGTGGGGTAAAGTCATTCAGCGTTCACCGCCTTGGCTCACCCTAATTGTTCTGCACAGAACCTGCCTGGGCGACGTCATCCTTCTCCTCCGTACTGCTTGTCTCAGCAGCTGCAAAATCATCAGGAATAAACTGATGTATTAATGATGTTGTAAAGTATCTCACAGAGAAGGCTTCTATAGCTGTAAAAGCTGCCAATGATTTGCTCAGTATATCTGAGCCCCATTTGAAGACTTTACATTGCTCAGGTAGTTAACTTTTTTTTCCCCCTCCAGCACCTCCAGATGACAGTGCAGGCCCTCCAGGACGAGCTGAGGATTCAAAGAGACCTGAACCAGCTGCTCCAGCAGGACCCCGCCGGCCAAGGTCGCGACCTCGCCCTTTCATCTGAACCAACCGAGGAGAACTACAGGCGGCTACAGGCTGAGTACGAGAGGCAGGCCAAGGAACTCTTCCTCCTCAGGAAAACGCTGGAGGAAATGGAGCTGAGGATCGACACACAGAAGCAAACCTTGGGTGCCAGGGACGAGTCTATCAAGAAACTTCTGGAGATGTTGCAGAGCAAAGGTTAGAGGGACAGTGTGAAGAATGATGCATGAACACATCATTCATTTGAGAAATGTGGACAAAAAGTAAAATAATCACAGCCCTCATTGAATCTTCATTCATTCATAACTAATATACATAGTTCAGTAGGGTGTGATGATGAATCTCTGCAACACTCCCTCGAAGATGTTTTCAAACAAACAAGAAGCCAAGAAAGAAAGTCAGTGATCAGCTCCCACACTGGCGTCTCGACTCTGTCTGCCTTGTCTTCACGTTCTTGTTCCTCTTTCATGGACCAAGCCAACTACTTTAATAGGACATGAGAGCGTTCTCCCCCGACATGCTGTCCTCAGCTGGCAATTCACTGAACAGTTAAACTCAAAGTGTCAGGATGTGGGAAACAACTTTGGATGATTTTTTTTTTTTTTTTTTTTGCAATCAAAAGAAATGAAACCAGCAGAGCCATGTGATTATTTTGCTGATCATATCAGAATCACAAGACACGCAGGAGATTTTTTTTTTTACGCCTTGTGTTTTTGTCATCACACTCACTCGCACAAAACAAAACTGAAACACTTTCTTTTATTTGTTCTGTATCCTTGTTTTTTCAGTTTAATATTTTTTTTGTGCGTTAGAATCATCTTTTACATTTCTTTTTCCGTTTTCTTGTTTCCACCTCTGATTTTGTTATTGTAATGTATCACTGTCAGATCACTTTCGCATTTGATTCAATGTCTAAAAATGTGTTTCAATTGATTCATCGAAACAACTTGATTTTAATTTGTCTCTCAAACCTCTGCACCAGGACCGTCTGCTAAAGCATCAGAGGAGGACCAGGAGCGCACCAGAAGGCTGGCCGATGCGGAGATGCACCGGCATCATCTGGAAAGTTTGCTTGACCAGAGAGACAGAGAAATCGGTGCACTCAGAGAAGTAATGTCTCCAATAGGAACTTCCTCGATTGTTGTACTTCGTTTGCTGTAACATTTTCATTTGTTTACAGGAGCTGCACCGTCGATACGAGGGAACTCCAGAGTCCACCAAAACCAAGGCTTTACAGACTGTCATCGACATGAAGGTTAGGATTTATATTGAAAAGAATTTGCCCATCAGAGGCAGCATGGAAGCATTTATATTTTTAATGCCCACTCAGGATGCAAAAATTAATTCAATGGAGCGAAACCTGCGGGACATGGAGGAAGAGCTTCTTATGCTGAAATCAAACGGACTTCTGAGTTGTGAGGAGCGCCAAGAGGAGATGAAGCAGATGGAGGTCTACCGCAGCCATACCAAGTTCATGAAGAATAAGGTCAGGCACAAACAAGCAGAGAATTTGATCTTATGTTACAGTTTTTTTTTTTGTCCCCGCTCAGATGGAGCAGTTGAAACAGGACCTTTCCCGGAAGGACACTGAAATTCTAGGACAGCGGACCAAACTGGAGACACTCAACAACCAGTTCTCAGACAGCAAACAGCACATCGAAGTGCTCAAAGAGTCTTTGACCGCCAAGGAGCAGCGAGCTGCCATCTTGCAGACAGAGGTAGAGCCCAAACACTCCTCCTTCAGCTTTCAGGAATGTGCTTGCAGTAACACACTGGTGAAGGAATGCTCACTTGTCCGTGCCAACTTTGGAAACAGTTGCCCTTTTTCCTATCTTTCCTGAAGACTACCTCAACTTTTACTACATACATTGTATTAAATTGTTATCTAAACCAGTGGTCCCCAACCCCTGTGGCGGGGACCGGTACTGGTCCGTGGATCAATTGGTACCGGGCCGCTCAAGAAATAATTCATTATCTCCAAGAGAGCCAAAATTAAATCCACATTCGCAAAATGAGTAGGACACAGTTGTTTCTTTGCAAAGGGAAAAGGGTTAGGTGAAGAGTTAACAAACAATACCAGGAGTCGTACTTGAAATATGGATTTATCGCGGCCGTCTACAATTACTCCCAGATGGGACCATCTCGTTGCAGAAACAAGCTCAGGGCTCCCATTGATTTAACAATGTGGTGAGATAAAAATGTTCATGCACTTTATATTCGGTATTGTGGTGTATCTATATGCAATTTTGAAGGTATGTTTAAACGTTACCATAGCGACCAGAGTCAGAAAGTGTTAGGGCACTGGTCGAGAGGAGGAGAGTTTGTGAGCCTTAGCGGGTACACAAACATGCAGAGGCCTTATATGACAGGTCAAAGTGGCAACTTCATACCCCCCGGGCCACGTTCCAATTGTCAAGTGTTGACCGGTCAGCAGTGATAAAAAGGTTGGGGACCTCTGATCTAAACTACAACGTTGCCACATGGCTTCCTTATTAGGTGGATGCTCTGCGGCAGAGGTTGGAGGAGAAGGAGGCGACGCTGAACAAGAAGAGCAAACAGATTCAAGAGATGTCAGAGGAGAAGGGAACTCTCAACGGGGAGATCCATGATCTCAAAGACATGCTTGAGGTCAAAGAGCGGAAAGTTAATGTGCTACAGAAGAAGGTGATGCTCAGCGCAACCACAAGAGACACATTAGTTGTTGATGGTTGTCATCACTAATGGGCTGCTTATTCACTCACAGATTGAGAACCTGCAGGAGCAGCTGAGGGACAAAGAGAAGCAGATGAGCAGTCTCAAGGAGAGAGTCAAGTCTTTGCAGGCGGACACGTCCAACACGGACACCGCGCTCACCACGCTTGAGGAATCGCTCGCAGAAAAGGTGAGCGAAAGAGCAATCCTAACTGGTGAGATGAAGCAGAGTAAATGAACACATGTCCACCTCCTCACAGGAGCGCATCATTGAGCGACTAAAGGAGCAGCGAGATCGAGACGACAGAGAAAGGACAGAGGAGCTGGATACTACCAAGAAGGAGCTGAAGGAGTTAAAGGAGCGGCTGAGTCTGCTGCAGGGAGATTTGTCGGACAGAGAGGTGAGAGGTTTCTGCAGCCTGTGAGGTGAATGAAAGTCAACAAACAAAGTCTTAGCACTACAGCTCACATGACTGTAGTCTTCATGGTTGATGTCTCATGAAGTTTACTTGAGTTCTAACATGTGTGCAGACTTCTCTGCTGGACCTGAAGGAGCATGCTTCATCTTTGGCTTCCTCTGGACTCAAGAAAGACTCCAAACTCAAAAGCCTGGAGATCACACTTGAGCAGAAGAAGGAAGAGTGTCTTAAATTAGAAAATCAGCTCAAAAGAGTGGGTTCCTATTTTACTAGTCAATGTTCAATCATATTGTGGCGCTGATCTTGTGGGGGATGACTTTGGACACTTCTTTTCTAGGCACAAAATGCAGCACACGAGGCACAGGCCAACACCGAGCTGGCCGAGCGCATCCAAAACCTCGAACAGGAAGTGGCCCGCCACAGAGAGGATTCTGGGAAGGCCCAGGCTGAGGTTGACCGTCTGCTGGAAATCCTACGGGAAATGGAAAATGAGAAGAATGACAAAGACAAGAAGATCAGTGAGCTGGAGACGTGAGTGTTTAGAAGCATCTTTTAACCAGTGATTGGCATTTCCTCATCTCAAGTGTCATCAGTATTGATGACAAAGGGAAGCATTTAGTTGAGGGAGGAGCAAAATGAGCAGAGGATACACACATGTGCTGAACGGTAGCTCCAGACTTCTTGATTCAGTTTCTATTTGAAATGTATCTTTACGTTTAGTTTAGGATCCTTTATTACTGTCATGAGCTCAGTGATCCAAATACGGCGTCACTTCTTATCATCAGCTCTCGCATGATGAGATTATGTTGCTATGGAAACTGTTGACTTTTGCTGTAATAAGCAGCACTTCTCTGTCATATTGGAAAACCTGGCGTGCAGATATAAGGCCTAATGTAGAAGTTGACAGTGAACCACGGTCTGTCATTAGATGATGTGTTTTTGTGCTCACACTCTTATCGTCTCTCATGTGAGCCTCCTCCATGCTTGAACCTGTTTTTCTCTTTCACTGCTTTCTCTCTGTTCAATGGAAACCCTTCACCCTGCCAGTTTGGCCTCCAGGTTAGTGCTTTAGATCTCTTGCTGAGTCCTGCCCCCATTTGTCCTTTTCTCACCTGACTTCACTCTTCGTCACCTGCGTTTTCTTAATGTATTTTGAAATGTTTTTTTATTTTTAAGCAGTGTCAGTCACGTGTCAGTAAATCTGCAGAGTTAACAAGTGATAGTTCTAACAAGACAACTTTTCTTTTTGCATTCCTGCCTGTCAACATTTAAGTGTCTGTTGTAAACGTCTTTGCAGGCAGATGAAAGACCAGACGAAGAAGGTGGCGTCTCTGAAGCACAAGGAGCAGGTGGAGAAGAGCAAGAACGCTCGACTCATGGAGGAGGCCCGAAAGAGGGAGGATAACATGTCGGAGACTTCGCAGCAGGTGAAGGTGAGGTCTCAACTATGCTTTTGATCGTAGTATTCTGGTATGAGCTCTTGTTTAAGTAGTACGAGAAAACAAGCTTATTGGCAACCCAAATTTCTGGAGGACCATGTCATGATATTTATTCAAAGATAAACCTGCAACATTTTCTATTTAAATAGAGCGATTTTATAAGGAAAGGCTAGTAAAACTATGTTTGTTTTGTGTTTTGTTTTTCGCAGGCATCTCAACCCACATATTAAAAAGGCAAAATTACAGTGATTTTCCAACAATACATTTTTATTTTCATTCTGTTGTCAAGAAAACAGTTGTTAATTCTGTGACTTGTGTTTGTCTTGTTTCAAATGATTCAGAATCTTCATCTGCGCCTTCATTTCTTCCCCTTCTGTGATGCTCCACAGGACTCGCTGCGTCAGAAGTCTGAGCGCATCGAGGAGTTGGAGGAGGCCCTTCGAGAGAGTGTCCAGATCACTGCTGAGAGGGAAATGGTTCTAGCACAGGAAGAGGCTGCAAGGTCACTCCAGGAGAAGCAGGTACACGCACGCGTGCGCACACACACACACCATAACATTAATGCCACAGCATCAAACTTTAGAGTCGCTAGAGAAAACGTTTATTCTTTCTCTCTTCTCTGTGACTTATGGTGCAGTGTTTCCCAACTGTCACACAGGCATCCTATTAAACCATCAATTTAAAGATTAATTTTCATTTCCAAACTGGGTTTTGAAGATGAGGGTCTGTGACGTGACTGCAGTGTAACACAGTTGACTACATCTGTGAAGTACAAAACTGAGGTGTCTCATTGAAAATGTGATGTGAAAATTGTGCTTCTGTTACGTTCGTGCTGCAACTTATTTGAGTAAAGAGTTTAAATGTATAACTAGGGGTATTGGTTATGATGCAGTTAACCCAGGAGAAACACTGCACTGTGGGGTTTACCATACTCTCTTTACTTCCTTCCTCCTTTCCTCTTTTCTACTCATCTCTCTGGGTTCTTTCATCTGTTCTTGTCCTTTTCTCTTTTCTCTCTTCTACAAATTGCCTCTCAGACGTACTCACTCAAACTAATGCATGAGTCCAACCTCGCCCACTTAAAGTGGTCAAAGGTATGAGCCCAGTCTGTGTACGTGTGTGTGTGTGTGTGATTAACCCCATCCACCACTAACACTCTTCCAGGGTGTCGAAATAACAGCAATGCTGGTATAATGCCTGCGATCAACCAGAAACTTTTCAAAGTACGAATTTTTGGTGTGGATGCTGCATCCGATTGTACAGTTTTGCTGTTGTTACCAACCATTTTCCTGAATGTTTTACTGCTTACATGCAGTTGGCTGATAAATGCTGCTTCATTGCTCTATCTGGATGCTCTAAATATGACTTTTCCCTGCCTCTTTTTTTCCTCTTTGTTGTCTTTGAAATACACTCAACAAAAAATGCAGTGCATATTTGGCACGGTTCCATTCAATTCAGCTAAATATCTTCTCACTTTTCCCACGGAAAACTGTTGCATGATAAGTAACCGCCACACTGTGAAAATGACCTCCTGATGTGTGCACACTTGTGGGGTTCAGTTCTCTGAACAAGATAATCACAAGAAGGTCCTGCGCTCACTCCAACTGTAATTTGTATTCTTGTTGCTACTGAGTCACCATTGTTTATGTTGAACCACAGACTGTCAGTGGTTTAGGACGAACAAGTCTAGAGTCTTGTTGTAGCAGCACAGTTAAAAAACAAATGGTTCTTGCTGTAACACAGCACCATACTGAGACTGAAAGTGAACGTGTGACTGAGACGTTGTGAGAAGCCAAAGAAAGAAAGGAATGAATAACATTAAATCCAAAACAGAGTAAATATTCCATGAATATAAATGGTTATATATTCTTTCACTGTATGTTAAGTGCATTTGAAGGTTGTCCACATAAATCATATTTGAAGTGGTGATGATCTTGGTGAAAGAACGATGGCAAATTGGCAAAGTCATTTTAAAAAATTTATTTTTCTCATCTGCTTAAAGTACATCATTTAATTAAACATCAAATTAAAAAATGTTGCGTAAAGTGTAAATAACTGAGGTGAATAGCGGGATAAACTAAGTAATATATTATATTATTGTATTGGAATATATTCCAATACTCATGTTGTTCAAAGGGCACATTTTAGCTTGTTTACCCTCCTGCAGTCATGAATCACAATAAGAAAAGTAAAAAATATATATAGTTAAAAGGACTCACAATTGTGAATGCTGGTTTTTGTTGAGTGTATATTTAGTAAATGTCAGGTAAATAAGATTCTGAACATCTTTGGCCGTCACTTGACCTCCTCTCTTACACAACCGCCCTCCCTCTGCTCACATTTGTGTGTGCGTGTGTGTTCCCAGATGGAGGAGCTGCTGGGGGCCATGGAAAAGGTGAAACAGGAGCTGGAGTCCATGAGAGCCAAGCTCGCCTCCACCCAACAGTCCCTGTGTGAGAAAGAAGCGCACCTGACCACCCTGCGAGCCGAGCGCAGGAAACACTTGGAGGAGGTGCTGGAGATGAAGTAAGACTCGCTCCGGGTGATCAATCGCTTCCTTTCAAAATGTCATCCCAGTGAGGCCCACCTCAGCGGGCAGCCCCCATGAATAAGTAATGATAATGAAGCTATTTACTGGTGTGGTTAAATGTTATTGCTCTCCCACTCGCCAGACAGGAGGCGCTGTTGGCAGCCATCAGCGAAAAGGACGCCAACATCGCTCTGCTGGAGTTGTCCTCCTCCAAGAAGAAGAAGACGCAGGACGAAGTCTCTCTGCTGAAGCGTGAGAAGGACAGGCTGGTCCAACAGCTAAAGCAGCAGGTGAGAAGAGGACACCAGTCACATGTAAACCCTCACCGTTGTCAGTGACATGTTTGGATGAATGGGTGACGGCTGGTTAGTCTCATAAGAGGATCGGCCTGAGGTGGAAAGGTGCTGGGAGAAGAGGTGGCCGACGATGGAGCTTGAACATCTCAGCTTTGTCACGTGTCCAACTGAATCAGCCTCTTCTCCTCAGACTCAAAATCGAATGAAGCTGATGGCAGACAACTACGAGGACGAACATCTGAAGACGACCCCTGACCAGACGAATCACAAACCCTCTCCTGATCAGGTGAACTTTATTTTCTCGCGAGCAGTCGACATTGCAGATGAGGCAGGAGACTCCTTCCAACAGTAATGTCTTTCGTTGAGAAACTAATGGAACCAGACTAACCAAATATTCCTCTCTAACGCTGCGCTGGGCTAACCTTGTGGCTAACAGGATGATGAGGAGGGCATTTGGGCGTAGCCAATCTTTTGCCCTCCCCCCCTCTCTCTCTGCCATTTTGTTCAGACGGGTGAGCTCGTGTTGAAAACCCACGTCGTGTATTTGGCTTGTTTGTTCAGTCATCTTGCTGTTTTACTTTTCATTTCATTGGAATTTCATTGGAATTTCATTCAACCTTTTGCATGCGTCTGCTTCACAATGATCCGCTCGCTCTGTTGTCCTTTTCGTGCCGGGGCCAAATTGACACGCTGGATGAGAATGGATGCCTTTTCTTCATCTTTATTTCCCTCCATCTTTTTTTCTTTTCACTTTGATGAGTTTCATTGTTTGCGCTTTTCGTTGTCACACCATTTTCTCTTGAGTCAAATGTGAAGTGGGGAGTAAAGAAAGTAACTCCTCCTCCTCTCTCTGTTTTTCTCTTCCTATACATTGCCACCCCAGATGATCGCCCCTCTTCTAGCCTTGTCCCAGAACCGCAGTAAGCTCAAGCTCTACATCGCCCACCTGACTGACCTCTGCCACGACCGGGACCCCAGCATCCTCAGCCAGCTAACTCCGCCCACTCACTACGACCACAGTGACCCTGAAGACTGGGAGCAGGAGCTCCAGAAGATGAGTGTGGAACAGGTAACTGCTGAAGGCCTTCTTCCTCTTAGCAGGCATTACATCACATTTAGTGACTTACAATCGAATGTGGGGCTCACGACACCCCATACTTTTCACTTCCCAGAGAGCCAGCCAGCTGCCGCATGATGTAATGTTTAAACAGCCGTGAATTTCTGACTATAGTGCGCACTGGAGTATGAGCTGCACCCACTAAATTTAAGAAGGAAAATGTGTCTTGTTCATACTTAATCCGTGGGTGCAGTGGTGCTGTCTGCCCCGTGGAAAGGTCAGTGGTGCACCCAATGCTGCTTCTCGTCTCCATGCCTCCAAGAGATCAGCTCTATGGGAGGAGCTGTGGACACGCGGGTGAAAAAAGCACATTGATAAATAAAACGCCAGGCTCAATATTTTGGCAAGATGACGCTCTTTACCCTGTAAAAATCCATATGTTAGCAGCATAGTCGTATAAGACTTGATATGAATGGTTCCTACAGTAGAATTTCCATGTGTAACATCTGAAGAAAGATCATCATTCTGAGGGCCTTCAGGTTTTTATTTTGCTGTGGCGGGAAACTCTTGATCCAGTCTGACCATTTAAGCTTGTGTGTCTTGAATATAAGGAGCTGTATATTCAGAACAGTAGAAACCCTCACCATTAAAAGGAGATTAAACAGACGTACACAGTACGTAGTGTCAGCAGTAGTCTTCAGAACCATAGGTCATGGATGCTGCTTCCCATCTGAGATGTCAATAAGCCCAATTGTTCTGGTGATGGAGAGCCTGCTTCATGACTCAACACTACTCGAACAGCAGAAGGAAAGCCACCCACGGCTGGACTAAATAACCAGCACGCAACTGATACCATCACAGTGCAGCGATATTGAGCAGATCCATCATGTTGGGTAGAAAAGTCATTGCCGTACGGTTGACTCATGTTGGTGTTCGATCGGCTTTGAAAATACAAGTAACATCTGACTTCAGTCAGATTGGATGTAAGTCGAATGTCATTGAAAATAGCCGACGTGAGGGTTATAGGTGCTACTGTAGTGGTAGATGGCTGTGTGAGAGTGAGATGCTGGGACACTGTCGTACGCGTTGCCAGGCTGCTACGTCCTGCGGTGCCAAACATTGAATTAAAAAAAAAAGCATCTGCTGGCCGTGGAAGTCAGTTGAGCAGGTCGTAAGCCGGATGTTACTTGTAAAGTTTTTCCCTTAAATTTGAAACTCATGTTTTATTGTCTCGATGGATTGTGCAGACCGAGTCTCGCGCTGTGTCCTCTAACCCAGTAATCATGTTCATCATGTTCAATGTCTCTTTGCTGGGATTCATGACTCATGAGTAGCAGATGAAACTCATGTTCATGGTGGAGTGCTAGCTCCTGTAAAAGCCAGAGTTGCTTGTCATTTAACCGTCCTCTCTCCGGCGCAGTTGGAGCGGGAGCTGGAGGTTTGTGAGCGAGAGAGCGGGGAGCTGCAGGAGTACGCCAACTGTGTTCTCCAGCAAATCGCGGACTACTGCCCGGATATCCTGGAGCAGGTTGTCAACGCGCTGGAGGAGTCCTGTTGACACGCTTCTCGTCTTCCGGTCCTCCTTCACACATCCTGGGACACCCAACTTGGTTTGCCTGTTAAAACCATTCAGAATCAGTGGTATAAACAGCATCACTATCCTTCACCTGTAATCCATGAGTATATTCAGTACAGCTAAGAAGAGTGGTCACTTTTGCTTCACTAGACGTTGCACAATGGAGATCAGGTGCATGTGGATTGATGTCTCAGCTTTAGCACAAATCCGCCTCTTCCCAGGAGAGGGGCGGAGCTTCAGTATCAGCAGGAATCTAGATCAAGCACAGATGCTGCACCTTTCTTTTCACCGCATCCCTGTCGTGGACGGAAGCGTCGACCGTTTCTAGAGCATTATCCGACGAGTGGCTTTTAGAGTTGAACAATTTGGAGCAGAGAGAGGGGAGGCACCCCGCCCCCTCACCCCCGTCACCCCCAGCCCCTCCCACCCTGGTGTTGATGTAAGATGGTTTTGCACACGTCCGTCTGTTATGAGGTATGCAAATTTTCTGTTGAGAACGTTCTAGTGGCCTTGGAGCATGCACAGATCAGTACTGGACCTAGCAGAGGCGCGGCCTCCGTAACCTTGGTGCTACGGCATGATATGAGAATTTACAATCGGATCCACTGATCATTCTGAAAATGAGGAAAAAAAAAAAAGAGCGTTGACCCTTGTGTTGATCACAAACCGGTGATCGTTTTTACTTTTTATCTTCAGGGCTGAGGTTTTTAATTACCTTCAACAAGGGTCTCCTTTTCGACACTTTGTAAATACGGTGATATTTAAGCGTGCCGTGACTGACTCAAGGTAACCAAGTGGAAGGTGTCGTCCGTTCTTTCCAGAAAAAAAACAAAAAAAACAAATCTGAAGAGCAGTGCAGTTTTCTCGTCTACTTTTGTCTGCGGGACAAAAATGTCCGTGTGTGTGTGTGAGACAGTACTGCCAAAACTCGCAGAAAGTCTTGTTCTATAAAGATGAATATATAAATATAACGCATATATATGAAAATGTTTACTGTGGATATGCATTGAATGTTTGCACAGAATCTAGAAGAGCGAGCCGCTCCGAACAAAAATAGGTTTGGTGTCTCACCGTCGAGGGTGGAAGTGTCAAAAAATACTAGTGTCAAAACGTGTTTGATGGAGGAGGATTTACGTTTCTTTAGAAAATAAAGTTTTTCTTTTTTTTTTTTTTTTTTTAATAAAAATATTTTCAACATGGTGTTTGTAAGTGTATCCTGAGACTCAAGTGTGGTGGTCTTTTTGTTTCCATGTGCTTCTGTTAATGTGGGGAGGGGGGGTTCATGGCATTGTCCACCCGCCCAAAACAGCCAGACGGTTGATTTTATACTCGGCTTGACCTGGTCTCCCCCGACTCCAGCCTGTGTCACACCCCCCCACCCTTCCTTGCCTTAACGTCTCATCCTCATTCTTGACTCTACCAAGGAGCTGATCGAGGGCTTCTGTCAGTTCGTGGTGTTTTTTTTTTTTTCCCTTTTTCCTTTCTTTGTCATTTGTAAAAAAAAAAAAAAAAAAAAAAAAAGAAAAATCTAATGAATTTACTGCCTTCAGTCTGTTAATGTTACAAATTAAAAATGTGTAAAAAGAAAACCAGACATGTTTGTGAGTTCATTGAATTTTGTATGTATGTAAATAAATAAATTATCAGCCTTGTTTGACTTTCACTCTTCCATTTGTGTGGTGTTACTCAAGTGCACAGGAGAAAACGCTGACCTCTGTCTTTGGGTTGGGGTACGCAAGCTGGTGCTTGAGACAACGTTGCAGCTTCAGCATTTTTCTTCTGTGGACCACCTTTTCGAGATTATTCAAACGCTGGTTCTGGACAAGTCCAACAGGAAGAAGGATCCAGAGCTGACCCCAGACCCACTCTGTGTTCCTCCAGAAGTGCTGAACGTCTTTCACCTGAGGTCCCTCCTCAGATTTACAGCACGATTTACTTTGCAAAGAAGAGCACATTTTTCTTCAGCATGAAGAATTAATTCACTTGTGACTAAACATATGTCTTGTAGATGAAAAACCAATCTATTAGGCGAAAGACAGATGGCACTTACTTCAAAATTGTAAACAAACTGCAAAAACAAAAGAAAAAAGATTAGGTAAGGCTTTATGGACATAAATTATTAATTCAAAAAATATTACAAGTAAATCAGTGTGGACAAATGTCTTCAAGAGTGAGTGTAAAAAAAGACAGACATTCATTTTAAATTAATAAAAATTAATATACTTTGAATAAATGAATAGAGCAGCATTAACAAGAAATTCTGATTATACTGGACAGTAGTAGGTGTAGGGAAAATATGGGATATCAATTTGGGATATGATCCACAGAATTATAATTTAGTCTTTCCAAACAAAATGTAATTGATCTGCGGGAAAACATAAACAAACAGCTTGGTTTAGAAGACATTCAGAGAATTGAAATTCAGTTTTCAAAACTGAAAGAAGTTCTCGTTTTACAGGTATATGAGGAGATGAACATAATCCACTATCAATTATAAAATATCTATATCAAGGCTTATCAGCTGATGAAGAAAGTTCACTTGGCCTATAATTGAAAACTACTATTAATAAACTGGAAAAATGCGAAAGTATGTCCTCCATTCTTAAAAACGTAGTGTGTATGAAATCTATTTCAAATATCAGACTCAAAAAAATGCAGGAAAACAGGTTTTATTCTACACTAAAATACTAAGCCACTTAATAAATATGATAATGACAGTTAATATATTTATAGAAAATAATTTTGCAATGGGATCAGCAGTACCAAGTGTTTTATAAAAACAACAGATACTCTTCCAATTAACTTTTTTATTGTCTTTTTTCAGCATATTATACACAAAATAAATGTGACTATTAAGACTCATTTTTTACAGAGGGAAGACATTTCAAATGGCACCCAAAAACTGCACAAGCCATAGAATTAAATTTGAGGGAAAAAAAATGCACAGCTGTTATTTTTTGTAAAAGACTACAAATAAAACAGTCAAAAATGAACATATTTGCAATCTTCATTCATAAATATCACTACTGTATGAATATAAAACAATCTTAAATTACTGCTTTTTTCCCGCCTAAAAAAAAAAACAAAAAACAAAAGACAACGTCAGACTTTCCAGCTGGAAGATCGTCCGGAGAAATAAACAGTTTAAGACAAGTTGCATTAAAACAAAAAATGTTGGCAGCTGAGAACTGGAGACTTCACTGCATTTGTGTTGGTGAAACTTGGGCTACGTTCACTTTACCTTGTTAAGACTAGTAATGTGGTGTGTTTGGGACACAAATACAGCAAAATACATATCTTTCAGTCACTTAAATAAGAGGATCTAAATATGTTATAATTGATAAGACAATTCAACATCATAATAAGCCTCTATTTTTTAACAGTTTTGATGTTCATTTTAAATACTTCACCATGATATACATGTTACAAAGTCCCTAATTATATCACTTTAACTCATTAGTAATGTGAACGTAGCGAGAACTGAATCACAATCGCATCTCTTCTCAAATATAAAACAACTATACATGGATAAACAAACATACAGGAGTGATCCACCCACTTCAATTTGAAGTACAACAGTCATTTAATACAAAAAAAAAGGAAATATCGGTTACGCAATTAAAAAAATACATCGGCCAAATTCATTCTATCAAAACGTCAATCCAGCGTTTGTGTTAAGAAGTTAAAATGCCTAAAACTCTGCAATGACGCATCTCTATCGAATCATAAAAATATGCGATCTAGTACTGAGAGATAGGCACTCCTGTGTAGGACGGGTGAGGTAGCTAGAGAGTGGGAACTGTACAGAGGGAGCGATGCATATTCGTGTTGACGCCGCAGCTGGGAGGAGGAGGAGGCAGACAGTCCTGCTCCGGCCTTCATCTCACCCGCTCGCTCTCAGTCATCTGCCACAGTCCCAGGTTCAACACTTTAAGGCACGGGAGCTGCGTTATCCTCTCCAGACCCCGTTTGGTGATCTTGGTGCAACCGTACAAGTCAATCCCCGTCAGCTGGCTCAGATGGTCAGCGATCAGCTCCAAGCCTTTGTCGGTGATCCTCACACACTGTCCGATGTTGAGCGTCTTCAGTTCGTGCATCTGCCGCACCATGCGGTTGATGCCGTCGTCGCTGATGTGGCAGGAGCACAGTGACAGGGACTTGAGTTGGTACAGGCCCTGGGCGATGTAGGCCAGGCTCTGGTCCCCGATCTTGTCGCAGAAGGAGACGTCCAGGCCGGAGAGCCGCAGCGAGCCCATGGCCAGGTGCATGATGCCCGTGTCGCTGATGTTGTCGCAGGAGCGCAGGTTCAGGCTGCACAGGTGGGTCATGTGCGAGAGGTGGATCATGCCGGCGTCGGAGATCCCGCCGCAGAAGCTGAGGTTGAGGACTTTCAGCTTGTTCAGGCCCTTGGCCACGTGTTTGAGGGACAGGTCGGTCAGTTTCTGGCAGTCCTGCAGGGTCAGCTTCTCCAGAGACAGGCAGCCCTCCGCGGCGCTGCGGGTCATCCCCGAGAGGTGACCGATCCCCACGTCGGACACGTGCCGGCAGCTGCGCAGGTTCAGGCTCTTGAGTCTGTGCAAGCCCCAGGCGATCAGCAGGAGGCCGGTGTTGGTGATGTTGCTGCAGCCCCCCAGCTCCAGCACCTCCAGGTTCTTCAGGTACTGCGCGATCCGGCCCAGACTGGAGTCGGTGATCTGCTTGCACAGACTGAGGTTCAGAACCCGCAAGGACGGGATGTCCTGCACAAAGGCATGTCCCAGTCCGTTGTCTGTGAGGTTGAAACATCCACACAGGTTAAGGCTTTCGATGTGCGGCATCCCCTGGATCACGTAGCTCAGACTTCGCCTCAGGCTGAGGATCTGGACCTTTTTAATCCCCCGGGTTTGCAAGCTGGGGAAGAGCGACGGGTTGGCTCGGCGCAGATGGAGCTTGGCTTCGACCCCCCTCCACACCGACTTGTGGTAGGACGCGTCCCTCCAGGCCGCGCACACTTGGGCTACTCTCCCTTTGTCTTTCACGTCCAGATAGCTGAAAATAATCGCCAGGATCTCCGGGAAAAGGCATGATATGTGCGTCTCCATCTCGAACATGACTGCGATCGTTTCCCTCTGAGCGGTGGCGGCGACTGAATCCGGGGCTTTAGAGTCCAGGTTCGCTCGCTGAAACTCCGCAGCCCAACTTGCAGTCTGGCGGACGAGCTAACTATAGCATGCGAGCGTATGGACGAAAGCGAGAAGCAAACCCTCCATCTCACATGGCCCACGCCGTCGGTGCGAGGCGTTCAAATGCGTTCCAAAGAAATAAAGCCTTGAGCTGGCGACGTGGAGGCCAATGTAATTCCAGAATTCCGAACGCCAGTCGCAATATTTACCTTGAGAGCTAAGCTAACGCCGTTAGCACAGTCGGCTCCACACTCGATGTGTAAACGCTCGCTTCTTCATCCACGCCGCCCGGACAGAGAACCCATCCCTTCACTCGAGATCATCGCCGTTGGTTTTCGGAAAGCAGGAATTCTCTCGCGAAAAGACACAGGCTCGAATGAAGCAGCCCCTCAGCCGACTGAAGCTCCCAGTAGCGTCGTAGCAGCCGGATCTGTGTTGAATAGGCTGGGCGTTAACCAGCGACACGTAGCGGCGGCGCGGGTGAACTGACGCCTGCTGCTTGGGAAATTCAATAAAAAAAACAGCATTGTTTAAACTCTGCTACTTTGTTGTTTATATAGAAGTTTACAAATCAGTACCAATAATGAGTCAAAAACGAGAACGTTTTATACTACTTAAGTAGCGACTGTTCTGCGGGTAACAGCTATTATAGTCCCCTATAACAAGGCTGCAACTCGCCATGACTTTGGAAGTCGACTAGTGAATGTGTTGAGGAACGCTATTTGTAGTGTTGTATACAGAATAAAAATACATTTAAAAGTGTATGTAAATGATAAACATGCGCATAGCTACTTTATTATTATTTTTTACTTAAATTTAGATTCCTCAGAAACATGATGCGACCTTTGTGAAATGGTCCCATAATTCGAATGTTTTGGTCATGTTGCTGCCGCAGAAACTACATAATAGTTATTGGCTACAGTTGCCCTTTTCACTTAACTAACACGATTGATCTTTATTTTATTACTGCTGCTGCTGCTGCTGCACTTGAAATACAGAATTAAAACTAGACACATTTGAATGTGTGACAGACCCGACAGCAGTGCAGAGAGTCAGTGACGTTGATGCGATGGGCCATAGAGATGAGCAAACAAACAGTCACAAACACTGTTCATATAAAGTTTATTATGGCTAAAAGCTCAGCTCAAACAAATTCAGTTTATTGTGTCCTCTTTTAACCCTTTTGAATCCCTGCTGTCTTGAACAGCAGCATGCGTCGCCAGCTTATTTAACATAAGGGACGTTTTATGACATGCATTCTTCTGGTTGTTTGTGAAACTTCACAGTGCTGACATATTCAGCACGGTCCGGATGCTGTGGAGGAAATACAAAAGGAAAGGTTTGAGCATATGATAAATAGTTAGCGCCGTTATCACCTTTGGGATGGGACCTACCTTTTACCCTGCTTTAACAGTTCTATAGCCTGGTTGATCTCTGCCAACGTCATGTTGTGTGTGATGAGCTCATCCAGCTTCACCTTCTTGTTCATGTAGGCGTCCACCATCTGACTCACACCGTCCTCGCCCTTGAAGCCTAAATCAAACATGGCGAGTTAAGTTTTTGTCCACCTATTTGTGTTGGCAAATAAGCGGCCCATTTGAATGCGTTCACCTCCAAACATGGAGCCCTTCCATGTTCTTCCAGAGATGAGATCCATCGGCAGAGGTTTGATCATTGGCTTCTCTGTCCAGCCAACGATCACGCTCACACCCCACCCAGGCATACAGGACTTCAACGCACTGTTCTGAAGTCAGAATAGTAAAAGACTCGATATGATTCATCATTCAAGCTGTGCTAACATCAGCATTAGAAACTGCAAAGGGCCAAGAACACAGCCACAAGTACAATCAATGAAAATGTCCCACCATGAGCTCCACATTCCCAACACACTCCAGGGAGTAGTCCACGCCCCCGTTGGTCATCTCAGCGATCACTCTGTAGATGGGTTTTTTGTGATCATTCGGATTCACAAAGTCAGTGGCTCCTAACTTCTTGGCTGTCTCAAACTTCTCCGGGTTGATGTCTACCGCGATGATTCTCTTGGCTCCAGCAGCCTTGCAGCCCATAATAGCAGCCAAACCCACCGCTCCGAGTCCAAACACGGCACAAGTCGAGCCGGGCTCCACCTGAGGCGAGGACGCGTGATGTTAGCGGCACCAGTGGTTTCAATACATGGCTGTCTGAGCTCACAGGTGAACCTCCAACATACCTTGGCATTATTTACTGCGGCACCAAATCCTGTGCAGATGCAGCATCCGATCAGACAAACTTTTTCCAGAGGAGCAGCTTGGTCGATCTTTGCCACAGCGATCTCATTGACTACTGTGTACTCAGAGAACGTTCCAAGTCCCATGAACTGCTTCAGAGGTTTTCCCCTACAGAAAAACCTTGAGTCTCTCTTCCTCTTTGGATTCAGGTCCCTGGGAGAACAAATAAGAGATCTGTTGATACAGTAATTTACCCTCGGCCCATCATGTTGCAGCTTACCATGACTTCTCACAAATATTTGTTTTTGGGCTTTTACAGAAGCGGCATTCTCGACACTGGGACACCAGCAAGGGAATGACCTTGTCTCCTGAAGGCCAGAGAATGTTCGAGAGATTAACTCAGTTATCTCATACATGTGAAGAAAGAAATTCTTGTCCTTCATCCGCTTCCATTCTATCTCAAACACCACACTGTATTTTTTACTACTTGCGCCTAGTCGAAAGTCCTGTAGAAAATCCCTTTTAATTTGTGAAAAATTGCAGCTACTCACAATCGGCAATTTTGGCAAGATATTTGCAGAACAAGATCGCAGAAATGTTATTCTTTTAAATCTCCCCTGAAAGTGGTGGGCAATATGGCAAAAATATATTGTGATTTATTTAAAAAAATATGCTTATACCACAATCTCTTTTGCATCATATGAATCTAGTTGGTAAATTACGAGACGATTCTTTGCCTCAACTTCAAAACAACAATTATTATCTGCCTCTTCACATTCTGGAGAGCACTGACTTGGTTCTATTTTAGTTTTTTTAGCCTACTTTTAAACAGAGAGGCAAACTCTGATGTCTGCAAGAGTCCATAAAGTTTTGAAGCGAGACATGTTGGCCATTAGCTCTGTGGTGCAGACAGTCTCGTGACGCATCTGTTGTGAAGGTGTGTGGTGAAGTTGGATGCACATCAGGATAAAAAAAGGACTCGAAGTTGCGCATTTGACCGGCTGCTTCGCTGTAAGTAAACAAACAACTTTAAATAAAAAAAAGAAAAAGAAACGTCTACTCACCAGGCTTCAATTTAGTGACCCCTGGACCGACACTCTCCACGATCCCAGACGCCTCATGGCCGAGAACAATCGGGTACGTGTTTCCAGAATCATTCTCGGCCAGATAGTAGAGGTCTGTCCTGCAGACACCGGTCGCTACAATCTGCAAAATGTGTCATTTTTGAAGGAGGGTCATCAAAAAATGAGCTTTCCCAACATTCATACAAATCCTGTGCTGAGGTATAAAGCAGGGGTTCTTAACCTTTTTTGATCTTGGGGCCCACCTTTCCCAGAACAAATGGACCCAGGGCCCATTCAAGTAATAGAACTGATTTCATTGGTGATCAATAACCATATTTAATGTACTTAGACGTAAACAAACTGAAACCTTGTGAAATGACATGAAATCATGTGATAATCGACAGAGAAATTTATTTGCCATCGAAAAGTCCAACCAGCAGCAGAACCAGGTGCAAATCATATTCATCAAATTTACTAAAGAAAAAAAGGGAAAAATACATTGGTGCAAACTGTTGAGAAAAAAGGAAAAACGGAATAAAATTCTGAGTAAAATAAAAATAACAAAACCATGTCATAAAATATAAATAATAAATTGGTTAAACGCCAAAGAAGATATAAGTGAAGTGTAAATAAAAGTATGGCCAAAAAAATGTTCTGCTTCAGTATGTGCTTTCATGAACAGATTTTACTATTGGGATCGCCATCACTTTCTCTATCATTTTTTGTTTTCAAAACTTCTCCATAGTTGTTAACTGTCACAGATTTGCAGCTGTCAAGTCAATTCAGTGACACATTATTGGCACCATACGTGGCTAATGTATTAAAACCGAGCGTCTCGTGGCCCAAAGGCGTGAAACAAGAAACCTTTTAGTGGCCCTCAAGGAGGTGCCCTATGGTTAAGAATCACTGGTACAGACGATCTTATTTAAGTGACGTCACTGTATTCTGTGTAAAAGTGTGATGTTTTTGATGTCGCTCACCTTGATACGGACTTCTCCAGCCTGAGGCGCGGCGACCTCGATCTCCTCCATCACCATAGGTGTTCTTGGACCCCATGAAACCGCCGCCTTGCACCTGATAACCTGTGTTTAAGAACATTTGTATTTCAGGAAAGAACATATATTTCTTTGTGTTTGCAAAAGAGAAGCACTACTATGTATTCAGCAGTTTTCTGATGTTCTGTTGGAGCCATTCCCCATGTAAACCCACCTCAGGTTTGATTGTGAAAATTGTGAAATGTGAGCATTTTTACTGATTTCATGACACACAAACCATAAAGAATATCTGCCCCTTCGTTTGGTTAAAGGGAGATGACAACAGATGCTATTTTAAGAACTCAAAGTTTTGCCATTTCAAAGATGTCAACATTCATAGATCACAACATACAGCCTTGAATGACATGTGAAACCCTTTAGCGGAATTTAACCTGATTTTAATATCCAGAAATTCATTCACCATGTAAAATGTATTTTGTGTTTTCATAAAAATGTGCCATCAATTCAAACCCCCTCCAGTGAATCATATTTCATTTATTATTGAGTGCCATTTGTAATGACTACGTCCAATAATGTAAACAATAAAAACGTGTACGCATAAATATGACATGATAAAAATGGTATTAACCAACACGCAAGGTCGTGAATGAAAATCTTTCTTTTGATTCAGTCAGAAGCAAAGCTGGACAATTTGTTTCCTTTTTTCGTTGTAATTACATGATTGGTGGTTCAATATTTACTACTTTTGTTGTTCATTTTTTTGATATGGTCACTGCTTCTAAAACAACGCCGGTCACACATTTGCATGGGAAATGTGTAATACTACGACATTTTGAATATTACATCTGAGTCTTCTCTCCATAGTTAATCTCAACCCAGAAAATCTCACGGAAGACGTGATCCACAGTGTCCAACAACATGGAGTTTGTTTAAATCTGCTCTTGTTTCTTGTTTCCCCATTTACATTGGCACCCTTACACAGAAGGTGTACTTTTTTTTTTTTAATTTCCAGTCATATAAGTATCACAGGAACTGTTCTTACCTTTCTGTCTGAATCCATTTCTGCTGTGGAGGCTGTGCTAGTCAGACAAGCAATGAGCAATGTGTTTGCTGTGGAGAGGGTGACCTGCTCCTTCAGGCTGCGTCTTCATTAATCAAATAAGAAAGAACGTTGAAAATAATGGGTGTGTACATTGAAAAGAATTAACAGTCCGCCCAGAAATGATGCACATTAGAAGAAAAGACCGGTATCTATGAGCCCAGCTGAAGAGTATGGCACTAGATCTATTGGGAAGGAGAAGAATCTGATCTCGAATCAGACAAAAGATTGGCTCCAACCCGACCGATTCATTCAATGCTTTTGTAACGCAACAATCTGATGGGCATTAGAGCACAGTTGTGGAATTTAACCCCACCATCTTTATTTTTAATTTCACACTTGTATGTCGTGTAGGAAAGAAGCGTCGACAGCAAGACACTGAGCCAAACACTGCAGGAAAGAATTTTAAATAACCACCTTGTTCCACCTGGAAAACCTGAAAAGATAATCTCTGACTTAACATTTTAAATTTGAGTGTAAACAATAATATCACGCCTGGATTACGGCGACGTGGTGCCACAGGGATTCCTGACAGAGTGCAGCAAAGCCACTGTACAGTTGGGCGATACAACAGCATGTGAAAAAACAATGTGTTCTTTCCTTCTAGCAACAGGAACAAGTCAATCAACTCACTGTACGCCTGTGACTTCTGTTGCTTGCAGTTTTTGCATCTATTTCGATGAAAACTAAAAGTAAAAACAAACCTGTATTTCAACAAACACACTCATTTCTACTGACAGAAGGTCAGTCTTGTCAAATAATGTTGTGGATCGGATGTGGCCCAGGGGCTGTCGGCAAGACATTTAAAAAAATGGTCCTGTTTATTTAAGGCATTTCATTTCTGGAAAAAAATAATTAGTTTCAGCAAAGTAAATAATTGGTTAACATAACATTGTTGTGTTAACGATGTTAAGACCAACGACGTTTGTTGATTTAGAGATTTGTGAGTTCTGCTGAAGAACGGTGTTGACGGTGAGCCGAATAAATATAAATCAACAGACAGCAGACAATCCTGTTGAGGCTGTCTGAAATCGATGATTTCAGTCCTTGTTCATCATTCTCCTGTGACCCCGCGCAGCGCCATCTACTGACCAACTGCCTGTTATTACACCTCTCTAAAGTTTAAATGTAATATATGCGGGAGTAAATCAGAGCCGTTTCATAGGATGATTTTTGGCGCACATCTTGTCTCCACGGTGAAATCATTGCAGATATTGACTTATTTTTCTTTACCGGTTGAACAGTTATTAAAACCAAATCAGTTACAGTGATCTAAATCGAATGTTTTAAGATGAAACGGTAGACTACTGAACTAATTTGTTGTCTTGTCGTCGTTAGAGTTCGCAATAAACACACCATGAAGAGTAACTTCTTTTATGAAGGACGTAGCTTCACCAACTTATACACAAGTATACAGTACACAGGTCGATCTACTAATATCAACCCATCAACTTTTTCATATACAGTGGTACCTTGGTTCTCCGTTCCAGATGGCCGCTCGAGAAGCGAATTGTTCGAAATCTGAATCGATTTTTCCCATTACAATGAATGGAAAAAGAAATAATGCGTTCCAAGCCTTAAAATAGTCTTTTGTGGGAGTGAATGTAGAGTGTCTGCTGCAGGTGGCTGTTCCTCTATGTGTGTGGCCGCTGCATGTGGGAGGGGTTGCCGAGTGAGTGACGTCTCTCCAGAAGTGAAGAGGTGCCCGGTGCGTGTCCAGCTCTGAATGTGCGCTTCTGTGCAGTTTGGCTGTGACAAAGTCATAAACCAAGTCACGCTCTGTCCCAGACTCGCCTCATCCCTGTCCCAGCTCCAGCCCACAACAGGACATCAAACCCTGGAGTGTCGAGAGCGAGCACCTCCCCTGTGACACTCTACCACGGTCCAGTGTGGAGACAGGAAAGGTTATACACCTCAATATGAAGAAAAAACAGTCAGTAAATGTAGCTAACGGGACACGTCTGCATACAGAGGCTGCGTTATACACAACAACGAAAAAAAATCTCAACATTTTTGTTTGAACTCTGATTTGTTCGAATTCAACCGAGGTTCCACTGTATAAATAAATAGCGCCCACTGCTGTCGGGATGTTTCAACAACATAACAATGATACTTTTCATCATTACATTTGTCTCCTTTATTCAGTTTCTCCTTCAAGATTTTACCTTTTTTTAAACTTGGCTTTGAGCAAACAGGAGCAGTGGAGCATCGTGGACCCCCTTCGCTCAGCCCACTCAGGACCCTGAAACAATAAACACATGCAATTCCACACATATTTTACATCCGCCATCGAGCTTGGGGGCCACAGCAAGGATTTTCTTTTCATCGACTAGTGCACAGTTTTTAGGCGTCTCAACCCTTTATGTTTGAAGAACACAAGTTATCCTTACACCCGAATACAGAGAGCAAAACGATGATCAGTCAGGCCTCTTCAAGCATTCCTGGCCACTCCTGTCTTCTTCATACAGATCCTCTCCAATATTGTTCATCCACTATATTCCCTGTCTCTCTGTAAGTCCAGACCAGCTCTCACTACTGTCCTTTAAATCTCCACCACCAAACTGTATCAGTCAACCGCAAAATAAACAAAACCACCGCATATAAGCTTTATTGACATTGTATCTCTTTGCTTACACAAACTGTATCCATGATTTTTGCTGTACGTTGTGCAATTAATAGCTATCACTTTAATACTAATAATTTACAACCAGAATGAACAAACTAAAATGGCAGTTATCCACATGTTATATCAACAGTAGATTCATTTAGATTACTCTTTCACCATTTGCCATCACAAGCTACTGTAACCCTTAGTATAGTAAACAAACAAAACATTTAATAAAGACACAGAAACTGATGTTTAAAGAAATTACAATGAGGAATGAGGTCTTCAATGTGACTCGGAATGAAACATGAGCCTATACATCCATCCATCCATCCATCATCGCCCGCTTATCCGTTGCTGGGTCGCGGAGGCAGCAGCTTCAGGAGGTCACGCCAAATGCCCTTCTCCCGAGCGACATCCACCAGCTCAGACTGGGGGATCCCGAGACGCTCCCAGGCCAGCGTAGAGATATAACCTCTCCACCTGGTCCTGGGTCGACCCCTCGGTCTCCTCCCAGCTGGACGTGTCTGGAACACCTCCAAAGGGAGGCGTCCAGAGGGCGTCCTGATGAGATGCCCGAACCACCTCAGCTGACGCCTCTCAATGTGGAGAAGCAGCGGCTCTACTCCGAGCCTCTCCCGAGTGACAGAACTTCTCACCCTATCTCTAAGGGAGATGCCTGCCACCCGTCGGAGAAAACCCATTTCAGCTGCTTGTATCCGGGACTTTGCTCTCTCGGTCATGAGCCTAGACATATTATTAGCATTATTTTGTAAGTATTTAAATTAACGTTTTTTGCGCATAATCTGTAGATAGACAGATAAGTAGCGGTATAACTGGGTAAAGTGATATGATTATGGTTGAACAGATTACAATTTGGTAAATCACCTATTCACCACTTGATCAAGATCATGCCATCTTAAACAAAAAATATAATTTGATGTAAAACTGTTATTGACATGTGTAATAGATATATTAAAAGTGAGTATAGGGAGTTTTTCATTGAGGAGCCATTGTTTTGTGAGAGGCTTAAATGCAATGTCCTTGCAATGTGCTCAGTCGGACAGCAGATGGCAGTAGCAACAATCAACACACACTATTGGACGTGCCGCCGTCTGTCTAAATCGCTCCCTTCCGAGGACCGCAGGGAGTGTTCACTGCCATTAGTGACAGTTGAAGAGAAGCCTTCCGCGCGCTGGTTAATCTGTAGCCTGTCAGGATGATGCTCATGTCATATACGAAGCACGTCACGTGACTAAAGTCGAGTAGTGAATGAGGAACTCTTGAGAACGTCGCTAAATCCAAACTCTTAACACAGTTTAGTATATATCAACCACCATGTGAACATCGGATCTTCAGATATAGGACTTTTTTTTTGACACACCAAACAACCAACCGTCTTCGTTTTGTACTTGCTGTGAAAACAAATTTTTCAAAAAGCAATTTTGCAAAGTGCACCTCCAACTTTCCACCAGCAGATGGCAGCACTTCTCTCAACTACCGGGACGGAGCGCAAGCGAGGGAGCAGGCGAGCGGAGGTGAAAGGCTGCGGATGACACAGGTGGGGAGTTTAGAAATCCAGGCAGGAAGGAGAAGAGCGAAAGTGAGAGATGAAGATTTCCCTGTGAACATCGTCCCCCTGCAGCTAAACTCCTCCTGCTAATGACCCGGTCTGCTGGTTCTGCCCGACAGATGGTGGAGGAACTCCAATTAGGCCACTCGCTCACTCGCTCACTCACGCACGCACGCACGCACTCGCTCACTCACTGTCTGTATGTCTGTCCTGAACAGGTGTTTCCTCCAGAGCTCCATCTGCGTCTGTGACTGGGAGGCTCCCGGTGACCTTTGACCCTGTTGGTCAGCAGGTGTAGAAGTCATGGCAGAGGTCAGAAGGTCAGCTGCTTCCTGACTGGCTCACAATGACATGACTGGATTCTGTGGTGAAATAAGCACTTGTGTAATTCACTCACACGGCCGTCAATAAGCCACTTTATCTGGGAGGGGTTCGTGTGTGTGTGTGTGTGTGTAAGAAGAGAATAATCCCACTAAATCTGTTTAGCTGCTCTGATCCATATTTGTTGCAGACGGCCAGTGTAGACACATGGCAGCTGTCTGTAGAGCACATGACCCGGCATGAACTGACCTCACCGTAACACACACACGCACGCAGGATGCGAGTGTGAAATGAAAGTAGTCTGAGTGTGTTGGGGTCAAGAACATGTCACTGTTGCATGAGAGAGACGCAGTGGATGAGGACGGCACAGTTTCAGGTGGAGGGGAGGAGCCTCTGTGTGCTGGGAGGAAGTCAAGAAGAAATTTACATTTGGATCAGAAAATCTACCTGTTCATAAATGATTTATTCATCATTCGTCCGTCAAGTCGTATGACAGTTAATCCATTTTCAAGGTCATCTATCAACTTGTCATCCATCCACAGGTCCATCCATCTGTTCACATACTAGCCATGTGTACAAATTGATTCATCCAACCGGCTGGATGTTTCCATCCACCCAGCCATCCATTCATCCATCATCCATCCACGAATTCATCCATCAATCATTTCATCCATCATCTGTCCATCCATCTGACCATCCATCAATCCATCCAAATAAAGTACAATCTTGTCTTATCATCCATTCATTCATCCACTCATTGATCATCTATTCATCCATCATCATCTGTCCATCATCCATCCATCCATCCAAATAAGTACTAACTTATCTTATCTTATCCTATCCAATCATCTGTCCATCCATTCGTCCAGCCAGCCAATGATCCAAAAATCCATCCATCCATAAAGTACTTCTTATTTTATCTTGTCTTAGCTTTTGCTTTGTCTTATTGTATTCGATCATCCATCCATCGATCCCTCCATCCGCCCATCCATCCATCCATAAAGTACTTCTTATTTTATCTTAACTTATCTTATCTTTTATCTTATCTTATTATTATTATTGTATTCGATCATCCATCCATCGATCCCTCCATCCGCCCATCCATCCATCCATAAAGTACTTCTTATTTTATCTTAACTTATCTTATCTTTTATCTTATCTTATTATTATTATTTTATTCGATCATCCATCCATCCATCCATCCATCCATCCCATTCACTGTCGTAGTAGACCCAAAGTCAAACATATAACAGTTCAGCTCGAGGATTCTAAATATTTGCTCACCTGTCAGCAAAAACACTCATCATGGGACGGAGCCTTGAAAACATGGCTCGCAGAGATGATTTATGTCAATTATCCCAAAAGTATAAATGTTTGGAAAGGTTAATTATGGTCAAAAAGAGGGAAGGAGCGGCGATAAAGGCTGTCACCTTTACCAGCGGGGTGTTTAACATTTTGCATCACAGCCCGTATGAGCCTCATACGTAGAGTCGGACATCAAAGGAGTGAGACTCTTATGAAGTATGCACAGAACAATTCAATCCATTTTGAAATGTGTGGTGGCCTATGAAATTATTTATGGTGAATTTGAACATTTTTGTAGCCGTAGATCACAAGTACACTGAAACAAAAGGCGGTTGTTTGCTTTGCATACTGAGGGGGTTTTCAGGGGAAGCCAGGGAAGCGGGTGAAGACATAGTGAGCAACCACAACTTTTTTGTTATTTTTTATAAAAGTAAGATTGAATTTGAGGAAAATCTGTTTGGACACATTATTTAATTAGCAAATTAATGGAGTGAAGGAGAAAAAAAAGGAAGAAGACCATGATTTTTTTTTCAAAAGTCGTGGAGCTGTTTTTGAATGATGTTTCTCCAGGCAGAATCCAAATTTCACTCAGCGGCGAATGCCTCATTCGAATCTTCTCTGCTCTGTTGCGTTGCGAATTTCCCCCGGGGAGGTTCAACAACACATTATCTCACCTCATCTCTACATGCTGCCGTTATTTGCTCAAAGAAAAGTTCATTACATACGAGTGAAAAGGTTCCTCCAAATCACACTGGCCACTTAACTGTCACGCTATTTCATGTACTCAACCGTCATCCGCAAACATTCATGTTTGCCTTCCAGTGGCCTGAGGGAGCCAGAAAAAACGTCTGTTAGCATTGTTTTCCTGAAGATCAACACAGCGTTTCTGTTGCTGTTTGTTGCGCTAATATTGGCTCCATTGAAACTCCATTAAAATAAAACTGAACATTTGTTAATGTAAATCATCAACACCTATTTTATGTTAAACAAATGTGTACTCTCTTTGCGTTGACTGAATAAAGAATGATTTAGTAATGCTTGATGATAAGTAAATACGAGAGCAAGTTCACTTCCTCTCCTGGAGACAGAACCTTGTTAATGGAAAATAATAACAGTAAATATAAGTTGAATGACTTATTTTCTTTAAGCCATGTCGGCATATCTGTGTTGTCACTGTGTGCTTCCATCCCTCTCCACCCTGCAGCTACACGCCCTCCCTCCACCCTCCCCTCTCTGCCTTATGTATATTATTGTGATGTCAATAATTTAGCAGAGGATTTAAGAATTCAGAGCTTAACAACAGGTTTCGATCTTTCCTCCACTGAATATGCATTTGTGAATAAAATATGATTCGTCTCTTTCATTAGCAGCTGAGACCTGTCAAGATTGCCATTTGTTTCCTGACAGTATCGCGGCGACGTGACAGTTCAAACGCTGATTCCTCCTCTTTATCTTGGCAGGTTTTCAATCTTTGCTCTATTTCTGCACACCGCCGAGCATTATGTTGTATCCATTGTTTTGTAGATGGTCTTTTCATCTCCGGAGGCTTTGTTGTTTTCTCACTCTTCTCCCCTGTTTCTACAGCGTGACTTCTTTTTTTTTCTTTTTTTTTCTTCGCTCTCTTACAGTTGCGGGCCGATAAGATGGAAGCCAGCTCAGACTGGTTCCCTCCTCCAACATCTAATCACCTGTCCACTCTGCATTAAGCGCACCACCACTCCTGCTCATCCTCCTCTGCCTCCCCCCACCGTCTTTACCCCACAGGCCGGTGGATCCTTCCTTTGTTCCTGACATCTGTTTTGTTGGGTGATTAATTGAGATGAGCATGTGGGGTGAAGGCCTGTGGAGGGGGAGCTGAGACCCCCCAGGTGTGTGTGTGTGTGTGTGTGTGTGTGTGTAGCTTCAACAATCCTTGATCTGGTTAGCAAGAGCAGGCTGCAAGGATTCCCCCCTCAGGAAAATTAAAATATGAAGATTGGTGAATATCTTTATATCTTTAAGAGAAAAAAAAAATCTATTGAAGCCGCTTTGTTTCTATTCAGCTTAATGGCACCTGACAGACAGCTGACGCACACACACACACCAGACGGAGCGGCAACAGAGGGCAGCCATGTGATTAGCAAACATCACAACAAAGTCCCGACTCTCATCATTCGTCCTGACACGTCATTATGGATTAAAGTTAAAGGGAGTAAATAAAGAGTGTCAGAGTGATGTCAAGCCACTGGGATTCTCCTCTCACTTTTTAGAAATGAATAGAGTGAATTCCAGGCAGACAGTTAAAACTTAGTGGGGCACTTAACACATCAGTTCATCGTTGGTATTTTTCAGCAGAAGAACAGGTGATACGTACTTCAGAAAAATGGCAACGCAATGAACTAATAACGTCAGGAGACACACATCATAAGCATGAAACCGTCTGAGCTAAGCGTCGGTCGCGGTGCTTGTATGTACAAAATGTATCCGGGCGATGACATCACATCCGGCAGTCGGAACTTGTTTTTTTTTTTTTACTTGGGTGAATACTTTCTGGCAAAAGACGATATTTGTCGCGCGGGTCATGTGCTCTACTTTCTGGTCTGATGATGACACGTCACATGTCACGGCGACAAAGGTCGCCATATGCTTGCCGAGCAATTTGCCTGACTAATATCAATGAAATCGCAACTAATGTAATGACTGTGGCAACCAAGCTAGGCAGCTCATTGATGCTGCCAGTCATTGCGTTGTACGAGCTCAGTTACGCTACTGCTAGCTGTGCTATGCTACTGAGCATGATTTATGTGGACAGTAATAAATGTTGGGCAATAATACTGGCTAAGAAATTTAAAAATGCGAGTGGGAATGAGCTGCTTGGTGGAGGTAAGCGCTCTCTTGAGTGCCTTTATGGTTTCACAAATCACAGCGAGGAAAAAACTGCTAAAAAAGGTGGCGATAAAAGGTAAAGATTAATTCTTGCCGAAGATTAGCTGGCCACCTTTAGACATCCCAATTCAGGCAGAATTGGGATGTCCATATTCAGGAAACAAAGTATTTATGTAAAGATTTTTTTTTTTTTAAGAACCAGTCTCTATGTCTAACAGTCAAAAATGACTAGAGGCTGTTTAGAGTCTGGTTTGGTGCAAGGCTGCCCTGGAGCTGTTAAATGAGCTTCACAAAAACAGTCTCATACGCTTCCTGGATCAAGATGTTTCTGAAATCTAATTTTGTCTTCAAAACTGACCACGGCTCAAGTCAGAGACGGTGATTTATGATCCCGTTCGCTCAAAGACAGTGATTTATGACGAGTGAAGGCAGAAATCATGGGCAAGGGACAGGCCCAGCTTTAAAGGTCAGGGTCGAAGGGCAGAGGTCACAGGGGTGTGCTTAGAGTAGCTGAAAACTCTCCAGGGTTTCTCAGCTCCTGTGATCCGTGCTTCCTTCAGGATGGAGGGAGCGATGTGAACACACAAGAACACTGGCAGCTACGTCCTTCTTGTTTCGTTTCCGATGTGTGGAGGACAGATGGACCAAGAAGAGTGAAAACACTCTGTGGCTCAGACCCATTAACAGCAATGATTTATGCTGCTGCGTATGCTGTGGTGGGCCGGAGTCAGTCGGTGCGTGTGCTGATTCAGAGCTTCACTCCGCCGCACTGATATTGAATGTCTCTGTGAGACATGCACGGTTGTCGTGATTTGGGTAGTTTAGCGGCCAGACAGGCACCAGACAGCTTTAGTCCGGAGTCTCACTGAGGGGTATTTCATCCTTATTTTCCGGCCACTCGGAAAGACTCTGCATATTTTAAAGTTCACCACACGGCCACACGAGCCAGGAGTGAGTTCTTAAATCGATTCAAAAAGTCTCTGTAGGAGAGCACTTTCAGATGATATTCCTCAGTTTGGAGTCAGTCTTGAATTCATGGTTCTAAACTAAGCTCTAAGTTTGCAGGGATCATGAACAACTATGACAAAATGAAGACTTTAACTGATGGGCTGTCTATATATGCATATAGTCTGCTGTTGAAGAAGATCAGTCCAAGGAGGAGGAACCACAAACAAAGAGTGAAATGGTCCTCGGGGGAAAACAGGGGTTCAAGGGTCACAAGCCCAAAACTAAGATTCAAGAAAATAAACAATGGGAAAGCAAGGAAGTCGCTGAATGGATGGTGCTTTAGGTCTGGAGTCTTCCAGAGTCACATCTCCAAAGAACTAAAGTATGATGACTCAGCTTGTGACCTGAGGTCAGGTCAAAGCCCCTTGGCCCTGCCGTGCCCAGGTTAGCAGAGACCAATAAGAGGGCTGAGGCGAACAGGTCCTGGTGGGTGAAGCCGCCGCAGTTGAAGACAGGATGGTGGAGAGATGTGTAGCTGTGTTAGCTTTGCCTAATGACCTCCGCTGACAATTATATCGGATCCAACACGGCACCAGACCGCCCTCCTTCCCCTCCACCATCCACCACTCCCACCACATCCTTCTGTCTGATCTCGCCATCCTCGCTTCACTTTCTTTTAATCTTCGCTTCCCCTCTCTGCTGACGCCGGCTCTCTGTCGTCTCTTTAAAAGTCGTCTCCACATCCCAGAATGACAAATATTTTTACCACTGCTCTTGTCAACACGTGCTCACTCACTCACACACACACACACACACACACACACACACACACACACACACACACACACACACACACACACAGACCCCCCCCCCTTCTGTCTTGTGAGTGAATTCAGAGTGACTCAGTAATGAGGCTCACTCACTTTAGGGTCAGTGACCTCAAGAGGGGGAGAGAGGGGATGCTGGAATAATGGCAATAAAAATTAATAGCAAGATGGTGGAGGTCTGTCTCTTTTATTCATCGCTGCTCTCCTTTTATTTGTCATCTTGTCAGCGCCGGGTGAGCCGCGCGCTGGGGGAAGGAGCAGGCAGAGAAAATGTTTAAGTGCTGATGGCAGCCCCTGGTTGCTGCTGGGACCGAGGTGTCAGCTCTTGTTCTGCCACAGCACAAATCTGAAGGCAGCGCCGACGTGCGGCTGCTCTTCTTCCAGGACGTCTGAGGGAGGGACCACACTCCGGCCCTGCGAGATTGAGTTATACGGCGGTGACAGGAATTCCCTCACGTTCCCCTGACGATGAGGTCAGAGGTCAATGCTCGTTATTGGCTGTTGTCTGTAATCATCACCGATCGTGCTGTGCGTGTTTGTGGCTCTTCCTCCTCCTCCTCCTCCTCCTCTCTTGACCTCCCGGGCCCTATTCTGTGCGGCGGAGCGTGACCCTCCAGGGTCAAAGGGTCCCGACTGTCTCCAACTGGAGGTCGTGGGGTGTTTACAGAGCACTGTGTGTGTGTGTGAGTAAAGGTCGAAAGGGCGCCGGCATGGAAGACAGCAGTACAGTACGTGACCCCGTGACTCTGTGACACACACGCACACTCTCACTCACCACTCCTTCATCCTCTTTGCTTGTTTTATCTCTCCTCTCCAGTCGACGCCACTGTCAGTTTGTGGTTGGCTGATGTTTCACAACCGCTCAAACATCTGCTCAGCACGGTTGGTGTGTGCGCGCGAGTGAATGTATGTTCAAGTGTGTCGCCTTTCTGTGTGAGGAATTATGGGCATGTGTGTGTTCATGCATGGGTGAGTGTATGTGTTAGTGCGCATGGCAGGGTGTCTCTGTATCGAGCAGACGGTGGTGGAACTCAATAACACAAGTGCCCTTAACAGACAGGCTCAAAACTGGTGCTCCTTACACAGGAAGTGTGAGTCCGATTGTGGTATTTTCTGGTAAATATTGGCAGCCTCCTTGAAGAACAAACACCCACTTGCTTTTCCTGTACGTCCACATTTTGTTTTCATAGGTCACTGGATCAACATGGACGTTCACATTTTGAGTCACCACCTTTGACACAGTGTCTATGCAGATTTGTTTACAAGTCTCTGTTTGCTTGTTTGTGTGTGCATATGTGTGCAGAGGCAACTTTCTTGGAGAGCAGCTCCTGCACACACAGATCAATAGAGCGACAGGAAGGTGTCTTCAGCGGCTCCGCATGACTGAAGACTAGCCAGGATGCTACCACTCCAGCATCCCGCTGTAATTGACAAAGAGCCCAGCTAACTGGATGTGTCACACACATGAGGCCTGTGTAATCGATGGGAGCATGTGACCGGCTCCTGGGCCGGGAGCGCGTGTGCTGTTGGATTCAACGTACACGATAATGTGTCTGCAATCCAAAGCATCTGACTGTTGACTGGCACTCGAAGAAAGAGGGCTGAAGAGGAGGAGCTCTGGATGAAACTGATGCTTTGGGGCAGATTTCTTGCCTTGCTTGCAGCGACACACACCCTATCTACCTCTTCTCGCGTCCTCTCTAGCTCTCTCTCTCTCTCTCCCGTGATGAATCAGCTGTCACTCAGGCACCAGTCCAATCTACTGATAATGAGAACCCTCTCGCCTGTCTTCCCTTCTTCTCAATCTCCCACTTCTCTCTCACACAGCAGCTAAATAATCCCCTCTTCATATTTATCACCGACACACACACACAAACACACACAACAACAAACAACCACAGACACACTGAGACAAGCGCGTGCCATGCATTCATTCATCCCTTCTCACTCGTCCTCCTTCTCCTCCTCTTCCTTGTTCCCGACTCCCTCCCTCTGCCCCCCTCCTCCTCATCCTCTTCCTCCTCCCCCTCCTCCCTTGTGCCTGCTGAGCTGATCAGTCAGTAGTGGGACTGAAGCATTAGAAGGAGGATAAAGCGAGAAAAAAGGGCAGAGAAACACATCATTATACCGCAAATGAGCAAGAGGCCGCTGAATGAATAACAAGGAAGGGATTACAAAGCTCCTGGCCGAGGAAAAGGAGAAACGCCAGGTGAAGACTCTCTCTCTCTGTCTCTCCTCTCTTTCTCTCACTCCCTCCCCCTCTCTTTCTGTCACCCTCTCAACTCTTTCAGTGGCTCTTCCTCTCACAGACGAGTCTCTCAGTGAATGACGGCATGACCACACTCTCACCCTCCTCAGCCTGTGGACTATCTGCCTCTTCTTTTTGCTCATCCCCCGCTCTCCCCCCTGCTCTGCCAGGTTTACTAGGAGGAGAGGGCAGCAGACGCCGGCTGACCTCTCCCCTCCTGACACCCTGCAGGGGCCGCGGAGCCGGAGCCGGGAGCAGTCTGATGACCAACTTTAACCTCTTAAACCCAACCACCTTCGTTGCTCAGTGACCTCTGATTCTTCCTGTCATGTTTGGATTAAAGAGTCCACGCTTCTACCTGCCAGGTGAGTCAGCCATCACTCTCTCAGACAAGGACTCCCTTTTGTTCTGTCATACTTTCCTGAGTTTTGCCAACCAAGCCATTGACAACAGCCAGACAGCTTTAGTCCGGAGTCTCACTGTATTTCATCCTTATTTTCCGGCCACTCGTACAGACTCTGCATATTTTAGAGTTCACCACACGGCAAGGACACAGAAGCCAGGAATGAGTTCTCATATCGATTCAAAAAGTCTCTGTAGGAGAGCAGTTTCAGATGATGTTCCTCAGTTTGGAGTCAGTCTGAGTCATACTTTCATGACTTTTGCCAACCAAGCCATTGACAACAATGTGCTTCTCATTTTTGATAGAGCTCTGTTGATTTGTGTTGCTCCCCTTTAGTATCAACGGCTTTTTAAACTTTATTTGGGAAAAAGATAATCATATTCAGCGAAACTCAATTGTTAATAACTCGTGACTGAAGTGTGAAGCCACCTCAGTAACCCACCTGCTCCTCCTGATAATCTCCCAGCTGTTGTGTTGTTGTCTCTTTACACCATTCCACATTGGTCTGGAAGTAGTGCTGTGACCATGCAGCCATTGTATACAGTGGCCCTGACAGAACTGTGCTCTTAACCTTTTACGTCCTTAAATGTTGGGGGATGGAGACTGTAAATGATAAATACCAAGAGTCCTAGAGCACTTTCCTAGTAGAAAGAAGTCAGCGGATTGCTGTGCGCATCTTACTTTTTGGTTTCTTCCCGGATACTGGGCGCTAGTAAAATGTAGCTTTTGTGACCAAATAAATGCTTTAAAAAGGGAGACAAATGAATAAAAATATAAAAGGTGAAACATTATATTATTGTATCCATCTTTAACTTTTACATTTTTTTAAGTTAAAAATACTGTCCAATATTGACCTTTCACCTCTTTGAATTGTGACAAATAACTAACGTTTGCCTTAAAACATAACCAGCAACTGTATCAAACTGTGGGTTTTGACTCAGTATGACTTGAATCTTCTATTTATACTGTAATTTTGGACTACAACAGCAACATTATTTGTCAAATAAATGGAGTAATAATAGCGTGCTGAGATGATGACGCATATGAACAGTGGTGTAACTCGGAATAGAACCATCATAAAATAAAGCAGAAGTCAAATATAGCCGGTCATGTATGATCTGGTGAGTCCAGACGATGAACCCTGACCCCTGACCCTGAAGCTATCTCAATCGGGTTTGTTCAATGTTTGAACTTGGTCAGGTGCTCATGAGGGAACGCGGTGCGGATGGTTGTCTCGGGCACAACATTCAACAGCCTTGTGGCTTCCAGTGTTGACTGTTTTGGTCTTTTATTTCCTGCAAATCTGGAAAAGATAAGAGGAAACCCCCCACAATCTGAACCTCGAGGCTCCCACCTGACACACACCGCATTTGCCACGATGCATTTTGCACGTCCTATTTTCTAACTACATGTACATATGAAGCTCAGTTTATTCTTTTTGTGGGTCCGTGCTTGAGAATGTGTGTGTGTGTCTGTCGTGTTTTCGATGATGCCCCAGCCCCCCTCCTGGCCCTAACTGCCGTTGCTGTGGAGACACTGTCATCCACTCTCAATGATCATTTGACAACAAGGGGGGTGAGGGGTAAAGTGTGTGTGAAATGACAGCAGAATGGAAATTAGAGGTGACAATAAGAATTCAGCATAAAAACAAACGCTACTGATGAAATCCGTCTCAAAAAATCATTGTGTTGTGTCTTTAGAGAGGGAAAGTGTGAGATGAGTGTGTGTGTGTGTGTTACCCAGAGCACACAGTGACCTTAACATGGTTATCATACAAGAAAAAAAAAAGTGGCATTTTGCTATCTCCCACTCTCTGGACCCCCTGGTGCTTTATACCTCACATATTACAGCGAGTGGCTCTTTCTCCTCAGTGACTTGTCACTGGATCACTACCCAGCTGTGTTCCTAAAATCTATTCCTTCATATCACGCCACACTCTCTGGAGACAGGCGTCAAAGCTTCTGGGAAGTCTGTAGTTTCAAAGACGAGCAAAACTGCCTACTGGGCTGAAACGATCAATCTGGCATATTTTAGATTTGGCAAATCCTGAGAGGGTAGCTTCAGATTCAGGACATTAATAAGACCTTTGTTTTTACAAAGAGAGTCTAAACAGCTTATTTTCGGCACTTTTTGTTGCTGCAGACTTACATGTGGTAATGAGCCGTGCTCTCCATATCAAAGTGTTCCATCTTGGGGCGTCTTTTTTCACCATAAAATATGGTGCGGCTGCAGCAATGAGGCTTGGAAACATGGAAAGCACCTGTTGCTGAAGCAGTGTCAGGAGATCAGTGGCCTCCTCTGGACATGAAATCAAGAAAACCTTGCAGTTTTAACAGCTTATGAAAGTGTAGATGTGTTAGTAACTAGGCAAGCACTCACAGACCTCTGCCAAGCAGCTCGTGCTCAGCCATACTGTGAGTTCCACCTCCATTAGATACATTTTTAAGCATTTGAAAAATCAATGAATCAGTCATCATTTAGAGTCAACGTATGATGAGCATATTTGGACAGCAGGTGGCAGTAGGGATCTCATGACAGCCTGACAAGTCCTTCAAAAGGTTTGTGGAACCAGATATTATTTTGCAAATCCACGGTGGAGTAAACAACTGGAGACATTGTTTAGTTTAATGTAGGTTCCCTTTATTGTATTTTCCTACACAGAACTTAATATTGATGGACAACAGGTTAAAGAGGCTCATCTTCAGTTCACAGGTCACACGCCATCATGAACACACGCTCCTCAGTGACTGTCCATTTATGCAGCCACTCACTTGTCACACACACACACGCACACACACACGTTATCGGTGGTGAATCGATGGAGTGTGAAAGCAGGTTTGTTGACATGTGTATTAGCCTGCCATATTTATCGCCCGCCGTGGTGCATTCGGGGGGTTGGTAACTCTGTTCGACTTGACCTCTGCATTGATTCCCATGATACGTGTCAGAGGCACAAGGACACTGTGGCTTGTGATTTATGGCAGATGTCACACGAACACACAACCATACCCTGCACACAGGAACACATTTCTCGCACCCACAGGCTTTGTGATAAGTCAACATTATTGTCTACAGCAGCAGATGACCAAAAGACTCATTTCAATTGTTGGGATTAACGTAGGCTGCTGTTACTGTTGGATCATTTCTTTATCGAGGGAGCCACGTGTCTGGAGTGGCTGTGACTTTGTAGTACTGCAAGTCTGCTAAAATTCAATAGCACATGAGGAAATTAGTTTCACAGCTGGCTTTTATATATTAGAAATATATATTGGCCAAAAATCAGTGGCCTCATTTCAGTTATCTAGCATTCATTCCTGAAAAAAAAAGTCCCACAGTGTCCTGCAACAGTAAACACTTCATTGTTTATGAGAAACAATTGGATTTGTTATTTGATGTAACATTTAAAACCATTATTTCTCAGTCATCTGTCAGAGACTCAGTGCGGGGCCCATGTTTTCACACTGGTTGTGGTGTGGCAACCTGACAATGTCAATGAGTTTGGGTCATTGATAAGGTACCAATGAACAGATAAGACACACACACACCTCTATCTATGAGGGGACCAAATGACATAATGCCCAGCCTCTCAACCTAAACCTAAACATCCAAAACAAATGGCCAAACTTAACCATTACTCTTAAAAAAAAAAACTTAAACCGGTGTAAAGACCTCTATATTTTTACATTTTAACCCAAAAGAACCAGCACAAGCCGGTGTGTTTCAGCGAATTGGTCCCCCCAAGTATAGCTTAACCAGGTACACACACTCACGCATGCTTTGATGTGAGGATGTTACTTCAGCTCACACACACACACACACACACACACACACACACACGCCTGTTTGCTCGGTGAGTTGGGCATATTAGGATAAATGCCAGCAGATTTTAACCCGAGGTGATAACAAGTCTCCGTCGCGCACGCGCATGCTAACACTTCCCCTGAGCGCACAGGCAAACAAAAGAAGAGGCAGGAAGACTCACACACTCTTATATCGTAACACGCAGCTTGCTATACGATAAGGAGCAGATGGCTGCATTGTTAGCCAAATGCAAGTACAGCAGCTAAATTCTGCATTAACACACAGACACACACACACATAGACACACACACACACACGAGTCAATGTCTGGTGGCGTCAAAAGACAGAGAGAGAGAGTGAGTCCTTACATATTTAGTCCTCTGCCCCTGCTGGTCCTGCACCATCTGCAGGCTCATGAACCATGTCAAAACATAATTGATAGAGTGTGTGTGTTTGACAGAGGCTTCAGTGTCTTCTGATGCACACATTTCCGCCTTTTTGTCCTCAAATCAGACTACACACACACGTGCACACTCACACATTCATGACGATTTACATGCCGACACACACACACACACACACACAACTGGTTCATGCAAACTCACACTCACATACACAGCAATACAATGTTTCATGCAAAGGCGGATTAAAAAAGACACACCCATACACACACACACACACACACACATTTGCGTCGCCATCTTTGTGAGGACCATCATGGACATAACCCTTTCCCCAGCCACTCACCCTAAACCTAACCATCCAATACAAAAGGATAACCTTAACCTGGGCTCTGAACCAAACTTAAATCCAATGACAGTGACCTGGTTATTTTTGACGATTTAAGGCTCAAAAAAGCCTTCGGACAGACCAAAACGTCCTCACAAGATCAGTGTCTTGTCAAAGATTGGTCCACACAAGAATGCACACACAGAAAACACCATCTCCCACACACTCGCGCAATTGTTAAGGCACTAGTTGTGGTAGCTCATTTGTAAAATAACTGCCAACTGCCTGAACACAAACACTGACACACAGTTACACACTTATTATAGTATAGTATTATTTACCCGTATTTATTTTGTCTTTCAATCAATATTCATATATCCCTGGCACAATCTGTCAGTCACCATTTCCTATTTCAGGACTCCTTGTTGTAATCCTTGTTTTTATTTATCTATAAAACACTACACTTACTATATATATATATATATATATATATATATATATATATATATATATATATATATAAGCTAAATAAATACTGAGAAATTATTTAAAAAATGATGTATTTAGCATTTTTTTAAAATCACATTTTGTTTGTCAATTTTTCTTTTTAATATACATTTTTTCTATTTAATCTACATTCCTTTTTTATTGTCACATTTTTCCAACTTATATTAGGTTTTTTTGACATTTTGATTTTGGGATTCAGTCCCAGGCCAGACACCTACTGGAGTCAGCGCGTGCCTTGATAACACACACACACACACACACACGACGGGTCATAAAGCTCCCAAACATGCTACACCCCATAAGCACAGCTGAGAGACGTGTGAGAACACACAGCGGCGGCGTGTGTAGTTCCAGGGTGCCTGTTTGTTCATGTGTGATCTTGCATCACCTTGTTCTGCTTCTGACTGTATTTGCATAATCTGCATAATGATGCTGGCTTTAATTGGCCGCGCTCAGGTACGGGATCATGTGGTTAAGTAGAAGATCATGATTATGTAAATAATTGGCCTGACCACAGCAAGCTGCTGCTCTCGACCGCCCATCTGGAGGTAGAGCGAGAAAGAGAGAGCGAGAGAGGAGCAACATGGGAGAGGAGAATGAGGGGAGTGAAAGGAGAGATTGGAGCGCTGAAAAAAAAATGACATGAAAAGTGGCGAAAGACTTCCTCACCTCGGTTGTTGATACTGTCAAGGCGACTCATGCAAACAGTGCCAGGTGTCGCTTCTCTCTGAGGAAACTTTGAAAGGAGACCTAGCATGCCACACTGTTTAAACGGCAAGGCACTGTGTGTAGCATTTTAAACTGCAGTGATGTTTACATATTGAAGCTATTGTTGGTGTTCTCTGCTCCCTCCATATCAGTCGTCCCTGTCCACATCCCGATTCAGTTTATGACTCCAGGATCACACGCTCATTTCTGTGGCGCCCAGAACACGTTTTGCAAACATTCCTTTGCATCAAACGTGCGTGAATGTTTGTGACACCTTTCATCACACGCTTAGTTAAGTGATAGCAAGCAATAACTCCCTTTGAAAATGTGACCATGTTCACCGCAGATAATAGGATCAGGCTTTTCAAAACATGAATTCAGAGATAAACATGTAGCGTCACAGGGTATTTGATGTGCCAATATTTGCTAGTGTATTGAACATGAGTTATTTCTCCGTGTAAAAATGCAAATGCATCATATGTCGCAGTTGTTTTTCAACTCAGTCACTTAAGTGTTTAGTGTTTAGTGTCAAGAGGGCAAGCCCGTCCTAATAGCCAAATAAGTGGAGCGGTGAAGCTTCGCTGTAACTGACGTCCAAAGTGTTGTTAGTATTTCCCCAGGCTTAAATCACCTACTTGCACACTTTATTTAGAATGCTAATTACAAACCGGTTTCACCAGGAAGTATGATGCGTTCAAAGATTGCACAAGTGTTACCAACGAAAACCAGAGATGCAAAGTCGGTTTAAAATACACGCAAACACGCCGACTTTAAAGATGACTTATGCAGATCTCTCCATAATTGAACTGCTGTCATCGCACAAGAGCAAAGATTGAACAAGCTAATCGTGTGAACAAACATGGTGTACTTTATAGTTTTAATTGACACATAAGAACGAGTCATTTTTGCTTTTTATTTTACTATTTAAATAGAATGTTGTGAGTAATGACTGGGGCTGATCATTAATGTAAACCTGCTTGTTATACATTTTACACCGAGGCCTTCAGTCAAGTCACCCCAGCCCCATATAAAAAAAAAAACAAAAACAAAAAAAACAACAGAACAAAGTCTCAGTTTCGTAATAGAAAGACTCAGACACAGTGTGCCGACAGCAGCGCAAGAACCATGTCAGAGTAGAATCACAGAGCTGAGCCAGGGCGCCCCGACTTTAACATCTTAACCGTGAACAAAATAAATATCTTAAACGTTTGCAGGTCTCGTTGGTGTAGATGCCGGGGAAAAGCAGGGGCGGCGAACAGTGTGATACTATTTTATCTGTAGTTTCATTGCTCTGAAGCTTGTTTGCCCCTAAAAATCCGTAAATGTTTCAGCCACAGGTTATAGAGAGCGAGAAAAGAGTCACGGTTAGTCCGGAAAGTCCGGTATGAGTATTCAATCACAGGACGCGTACAAGTCACGTTCAACGTGAGGCCAACTAGAAGGCCTCGCAGTCCCCAACTCGTGATCTGATTGGCTATCGCAACTATCCATCAACTCTACGTGTCTGTTCATTCTGCGATTTGTTCTAAATCTGAATGGATTTTTCCCATTACAATGAATGGAAAAAGAAAGAATGTGTTCCAAGCCTTAAAATAGTCTTTTGTAGGAGTGAATGTAGAGTGTCTGCTGCAGGTGCGCTGTTCGTCTATGTGTGTGGCCGCTGCATGTGGGAGGGGTTGCCGAGTGAGTGACGTCTCTCCAGAAGTGAAGAGGTGCCCGGTGTGTGTCCAGCTGTGAATGTGCGCTTCTGTGCAGTTTGGCTGTGACAAAGTCATAAACCAAGTCACGCTCTGTCCCAGACTCGCCTCATCCCTGTCCCAGCTCCAGCCCACAACAGGACATCAAACCCTGGAGTGAGCGCTCCAGCACCTCCCCTGTGACACTCTACCACGGTCCAGTTCGAACTCCGATTTGTTCAAAGTTGTTCAAAGAAAACCGAGCAACCACTGTACTATATTTAATATATTTTGGGAAAATACATTAAAGATGAAATGTACTTTTGTCATAAATTTGCTCGTGATTTGGTTTCTGGTTATGTCAGGCTAGCAAAGAAGGCCTTGCAGGCCCTGACGGCCCGCAACTGTTGTTATATTTGTTGATATTAAGAGGGGATTTACAGATAGTGCTCATGCCTCAGAACTGAGGCTAGGTCTTTCAATTTTCTCAGATTGTGATCTATTTCAGTTCTAAAGGTGAGTCAAGAGGAAGGTTATCAGTGGATCACTGGCGCTACAGTCGGCATGTGCGCCCCAAAATGCCCAAATTTGTCACCTCCACTTTCAGGAGGGGACAAAATTGCGAGCTCCAAGTTTGCATGAGGAGCACGGCTGACAGATGGAGACGGCAGCGGCAGACAAAGAGAAGGTAATTCTCACTGCTGGACGTGAGAGCTGGAAAAGAACAGCGAACATTAGCACTCCCCTCCCTGCTTCCTCATCTCAGCCCGCGGGCCAACAAACATCACAGGAGTAAACTGACATGGTGTGTGCGGAGGTGCGTGCACGTGTGTGACAAAGAGAAAGAACGGAATAAATCTGAGAGTGAGGGAGAGGGAGAGAGAGATAAAATGCAGAAAAGGAGAAAGCAGAGAGGGAGGAGGTAATAAACAGGATTAGTGCTTTATAGTGTGCGCGTACGCCGTGTGTGTGTGTGTGTATGTGTGTGTGTTGCCCGAGGACAGAGTGGCTGACTCCACAGCATTACTTCTGCCATGTGTCTCCATCCTCAGGTCCCCCGGTGTCCCCTCTCTTAGGAATTCATGTGCTTCGTGTGCAGCATTTGTGCACAGGCATGTACTTCTGTGTAAGAGTACACACCAGTCAAATGCACCGGGAGGGTGTGTGCACGTGCAAACAAGTGTGTGCGTGTGCCGGGTGGGGGGGGGATTCTCTTAAATCTCATGTGCTCACACTTTTTGGTTTGGTTGTCGTCACAACTCCACGCTCCTCTTGAGCAGACAGACTGAGAAGAAGAGCGGACGCCGTGTGTGTGTTCATGTGAGCGTTTATTAACATAGACATCTGCCCGTTTGGTGGACTTTCCCTTTCAAACGCGCTCGCAGAAGAGGAAGCAAATGAGCTGGAGACAAAGATGAAGAGGCTTGCGTTTGTGATGCACAAATGTGTGTGTGCTGGTGATGGATAGAGCGATTTATCAGAGAGGAATAGGCTAATGACCAGATCTCCAGAGGCAGGAAGACTCCTAGAGCTATTACAGCCAGAGTTCATAATGGACTGTGCGCTTGGCCTCTTTTACACACTGCCTAGTGGGGGATTTGACAGTGGACTGCCAAGTGTATGGCACAGGCAGAATACACACTGCTGTGCGCTTTGACCCCGAGCGCCGCAACGCAGCCCCTCGGAGGAGCACACAGAGCAGCATGTGTTCGATCAGAATCCTCGCTTTCATGCACCTGCAGCGGCACATGTGTGGATTTGACCATTTATCACCCACGTGCACACGTGTGCACGGCGCTAGACAACCTGTGCGGGTCAGGAAGGATGGAGGTGAAACACCCACCTCAGAGAAAAGTGCATGTCTGCCTGTGCAGAGCAGAACCATAAATCATGTCAGGCTCTGCAGAAACACACACACACACATTTGTTGTTTACTCCTCTGGTTTACTCTTATGGAGGTTTGAGCACAACAAGGAGGGATTTAGGGATTACAGGAGCCTCACTTCTTTTTGCCTCCTTTGATACTTGTTGTTTCCTCAGAGAAAAATTAAGGGGGCGCTAATCTGTATGCGTATTTTTGGACCAACGTTTTTGTCCCCGAATATTGTCAGAGAAGATATATAAGAGGGATGCTGTGGAGGCGGAGGGGGGGTTGGACAAGGTGGGGACGCATACATTGATGTGAAGCAGCTGTTTAATATCTGCAATAAGGAGCAGCTGTTAAAGAGATGAGAGGAAAGTAAAAAAAAAAGAGACTGACAGGCAGACAGAGGGGCCCGGGGGGAGATGTTTAAAGATTTGACTAAATGAAGCAAATGCTACTGTTGCTAAGTGTGCTGGAGCAGATGACAACAGATGAATGCTCATTAAAATGGAGCGATGATGTTGAAAGCCAAGGTGTTCCTGGCTGCAGCCACGGAGGTTTGAGGAACCAGTGAACTAAGGTCCGTCTGCTTGGAGTTTGGCTCCTCCACAGAAGGTGATACTCTCAACAAGAACTGATTTAGACTTTACACCCCTCCCTCCTCATGTCCTACCCACAGTGCAATGCAACAGTTCAAGACCAGTGTCATCTCAAACTCGGGTGCTTTGTATCAGAAACCTAAATACTCATAATTTAACTGCCGCTTTTATTGATCATATAAGATTCGATTTTTAATAGAATAAATGTGGTTTCTGACGTGTAACATTCATGTGTGTCCTGTTGACAAACATAAACAAACCATGCCATGTTTGTAATTCATAAATAAAATCAATCAGATTGTAAGTCTGAAAAACACCATATAATTTGATTTTTTTTGTGACGATTACGTAAGTTATAGAGCCAGGTCCAACGGATATTGTCGTTGAAAACAAACAACCAATAGGGGCCGACAAATGAAGCCACTCAAAAACCCGGTTGTTTTTTTATGTAATGTATAGTTGAGAAAGCTTCTTTAACGGACAATGATGAGTGTTAGGATCACTTTCTTCTGCTTTTTTCCTTCTGTATCCGAAAAAAGAAACAGGAAGAGTCAGAAAACGTCTTTATCAGACGGGTTCAGTGACTGCCTGACTCCACCACAGTGTGTTGAAATGGTAGTTCCTTCTCTCAGCTGACTGAATTATCATTATTTACTGTCACAGATATACAAACACTTCAAACCTGTCGTGAACTTTGCTGCTCTGCGTCCCACAATACCCACAGGAAAAACCTGTACGACCTTGAGCGTTTCGGTATCATCTAAGGCTGGTCACACAAACAAATATCTGAAAGCCGTTTTTTAATTTTTTTTTTTATTTACCTAGAGTGACGCTAGTTGCTGTAGTTTAAGTCATGAAAAGTGAATGAACCTGAGCACCTGTGCTGACTTGAACAGATCAGCCTCCAGTGGACGGTAAACGTGTCCATGCTGTGAGGCATCAGCACTAGTCCGGGGCCACATCTTCCTTCTCTCCATCTCTCCTGGGAGCTCCAGGGAGCAGGTGCTCGTTTCCTCCCCCCTCCTCCCTCATCTCCTCCTCCACCTCCTCTCTCTCTCTCTCACTCTCTCTCTCACACACACACCTCCCTCTCTCCGAGGACAGTGTTGTCCTTCTCCTCAACATCACACAGCGCTGTCTTCAGGCGATCACACGGCTCTTTTGACGTAACTCCAGCAGAACATGCTCGTGCCTCTGACGCTGCGGTAAGTTTCTTTTCGTCTGTCTGCGAACCGTCATTGACTTTTCCTGAGCGTTGAAGTGAAAACTCTTCACATGTATGTAGGTTATGAACACAGACGATGGTTGCTATTTTGTCGAGCATCGAGCCACCAACGTCGCCCCTGCGGCGTAGTTTAGTTTCGAGTTGTGACTTTTCTGTTTATGTCGTTTGGCAAAAGTCGCGCAGCCGCATTGGACCGACCGTTTATGAAAGCGAAGATTGCATAGTGTGATTGAATTAGTAATCTGACTGGTTCGGATTGACGAACTGCACTGCAACGCTACTTCCGATGGAGTCCTTAGAAATAAAGCGTACCGCTGGCGATGTAAACCATTTGAACGGACGCCACCGACACTAAATGCGTGCAATAGCGTGACGAAATGAAATAATAGTTTAATGTATGAGAATAACCCAAATATCGAGTGTGAGTGTTTGCTTTTATTTTGCTAGCAATATTCCCCACTTCCGGTTTCTGATGCCAACATGACGCGTCTGCACAAGGTGCGGTTATGAACGTGTCGCAGGTTAAAGTCGTGTTATCTTTCCTGTCAAACTTGTCGGTGATCAAACACCGCTCCTGTTTGCTCTTGGTAAACTTAACGGGCAGGAAGAGTGTGTCACCCACCCGGTGTGTCCTTGTCAGTCAGCAGCCTCGGGAGAGCTGAAGGAGTCGCTCTTTAATCCGGAACCTTTAACAGCGAGTGTATTGTTTGGCTGAGATATAGATGCCGCCGGGCGCATTAGCAGCAGCCAAGCGGATCACTTCTCCTTTGTGTGTGTACACAGACCCGCAGGTGGAGTTCAGCACACACACACACACACCTCCGTGCACCATGTGCTGCCGCTGACCTGCCGTGGACCAGCTGCTCTGCAGGGGTTGCTGAGTAAAACCCTCCAATCTCTTTAATTACCTCCGTGTCATATAGATCTGAGCTGCTCACACTTTCATGCGCCTCTGTGCCTTCGTACGTCCATAACTGTAAAGATCAAAAGGTCAAATTAGAATAGAAATGGCAGCGTGCACATCTCCCCGACTCAATTCTCCTGAAGACAACCCAACAACTAGTTTGTTGAATGTAAATATTATGTAATAATTTATCTTAAAGGTAGTTATGACGATCCATTTGTGTAAATGCAGATTGTTTTGGTACACAGACTTTTCCTGAGGACATATGCCAGTCCTCACGAACAGCTGAAAATGAGGAATATTACCAAGATACCGCTGTTCAGTGCATGTTTTTAGACTTCACTTCTTTCAACATAAGAGGTAAATGTCCAGCAAAAACAATTTGCAGTTCTAGAGAGGAGCCGTGTGGAACACAAACAGCTGCCGGCTGAGTTTTAAATCAGAATTTGAATCAGAAGAACTTTATTAATCCTGAGAGAAATTTTGTTCGTAACTTAACATGCTCTGTAAACAACAAAAATCTAAATACAAAATCTAAAATCTAAAATGCAAAATAGAAAATACGAAAAAGTCCAAAGTACTCAAATACAAAATACTTTTTAACAGACAGTGTAGGAAGGAGGAAAAGAAGGCTATGCACATTGTACACATAAAGACAAACACAAATCTCTTCTTTACCAACATTTATGGTGTTCTGTTGTATACAAGTGAGTTTTTTTGGGACTTTTTTTGGGACACAACCCAAGTGTCTAAACTGTTACCTGTTGCAGTGCATTATGGGACATTTGACATGTTTGTTGACAGTGTTTTTGTTTACTCTGCATCTGACATCGAGACCTCCAGAGAAGGAGCGAGATTTGCTAACACAAAGTGTGTTATTTTGCTTTAAACTACACACCTGACTCGCTCAACCTGGTTGAAGGCAGTAAAAGTGTCTCCCCTTTATCCTCCTGTGTGGCCATCAGTCATGAGAACTGATCCATAAAGCGTCCACTTTTACGACACTGTGAGTTGTGATGTCCTCACTAGTTTGTATTATTTGATCCGACAGCTGCCCGTGCGCGGCGTCTTTGTGCGGTCTGCATGTGCTCTCTTCCCTCGTGTTTGCTCAGATGGTTTGGGACTCGCCACCGCAGTGTCGGCACCTGCTGAGCGGAGTCAGCCTCTGGCCACGCACTCAGTTGCAGTCAACCGCCCGACTTGACCCTCAGTCTGTCACAAGCGTGCAGCCTGCCTCCAGCGAGGCGGAATTTTGAAAATGCTTGATCTTTTTGCATCATATCTAAATCAAAGAGGCCAGACAGAGCTGCAGGAGAGAGAGAGATCGATGAGGGGAAAACAGAGATGCAGTCGACTCCACTGAGCAGCCTGTGACAAGGAAATGATTATGCGGGTGGATAAACAAAGTATGAGGGTCCCAAAACAGCAGCTATTTATATCTCCTTTCTGCATCTGACTGATAGTGACAAAATGCTCGTAGACAAGTGCATTGATCAGAGATGCTCAGATGAGGTCACACAGCTAGAAAATCTACTGGAGGAGGAGGAGGAGGGGGGAGATTTTTTAAGAACCACTTCTCATCTCGTCTTTCCTAACAGCCCTTTGAACTGTGGTGGAGATATTTGATGACCTAATATCCACTTTCTTGCTTTGTCATGGTTGCAACAGACATTTTTCATCATAAACAAGTGACAAGACTCCTCAGAAAAGAAGGGTCTGAATCCAGCTTGACACAACTCTGCATTTAAAGTGAACCTGGAGTCTTTCCCTGAGCAGTTTGTGTGTTCTTCCTGTGGTTGTGTGGGATTCCTATGTACACTCTGATTCCCTCCCACAGTTTAAATTGACTGATGTGAGGTCTTGTATCGTATAGTCGACCTTATGTAGCACAGTCAAAAATGGTTGACTTAATATATCTCCATAAACTATATGGAGATATATAATTATAATTCATCCTTATTTTATTATAGCATAAACATTTATGTTTAAAAAATAATTATTAAGTTATACATGAATAAATAATGTATTTTATTTTCACATTTGTTTTTTTTTTCACCATTAAAATTGAAAGATACTAGAAATATATTCTCAAAAGTCCAATAATATAGACATTTTTTTTTACTACATTTAAAGGAAGGTATGTTACTACAGTATAGAAGGAACATGATTCATTAATTCAAATCTGCTTCTTATTCTCTCTCTCTATGTTTGTGCATCTAGTAGGCTGTTATTAATTATGATAGCGTTACAGACAGTAGAAAGATGGCCTCGGGTGCCTTCATGACAACATGCCGCACTGAACCGCCCAATTTGAGCCCAGAAATCCTCCTCCAGTGTTGCCCTCTGTCTTGCTGCTGGAGGTGTTCCTTATTACTGAACGTGGTTTTCTGCTCCATTTATCCTGGGACCATAAATGTGTGCTGGCTGTTGTCTCCCGCAGGGTCACGTGCACACAACCCGCCCGTTCTGTTGGCGGACGGTGTGTTTATCTGCCACCGCGTCACCCAGACGAGTCGGGTTGTCGATCTCATTGCTGTGTTACACGCGGCCTGCTGTTGCGCCGTGAGACTCCCGAGCAGGAGGGCATGTGTGCTGTTTATGGTTGGTAAGGAAGTGTTAAGTGTTTCAGTGCGAGCTGCGGAGTGAGTGCAGCTAGTTAAGCCATTTATCAGCCCCGGGAGTGACCCCGGAGACTGCTGTGTCGACGCCGCTCTGACTGCTATTACAGACAACTTTAAGAGGCTGTAAAACATTTGGCTACTTCACCTCTTTGTCTTTTTTTCTGTGCGTAAGACTGAGTGCACACAGAAACCTGTGCTCGTCTTAGCTTCTGTTTGAGTCCTACAACTTTTTTGGAGGGAGATGTACGAAACACTTGTAATAATTTGTCATAAAGGTATTTGTGTAAATGCAGATTGTTTTGGTACATAGACAGTTGAAGACTTTTCCTGTGGACATTTGCCAGTCCTCATGAACAGCTGAAAATGAAGGATATTTCCAAGATATCGCTGTTCAGAGCATGTTTTTAAACTTCAATTCTTTCAACGTAAGAGGTAAATGTTCAGCAAAAACAATTTATAGTTCTAGAGAGGAGCCGTGTGGAACACAAATGGCTGCCGGTTCAGTTTTAAATCAGAATCTGAATCAGAAAAACTTTATTAATCCTGAGGGAACTTAACATGCTCTGCTCTGAAATATAAAATGCAAAATACTCAAATACAAAATACTTTTAGTACAAATGGTACACATAAAGACAAAGACAAATCTCTTCTTTACCAACACACAAGTGAGTTTTTATTGATGTACGAAACACTTTAGATTGACTCAACTCCAGTTATCACACTGGTTTTCTCAGGGCCTTCACTGTTCAACTTGAACAAACTGGAACAAAATGATGGAATCCCAGGTCTGAGCAGAGGCACACAGCTTTTAACCTTCAAATATAGTCAAACTGAACTCTCTTTTCCAACTTTCACGGGCTGTTGCCAGATAGAAGTAGCATCATTTGTCTTGGATGCTTTGCTCCTCAGCCTTGTCTGCATCCTTGCACATGATAATCTGAAGCCAAACATCTTTCTAACCACTGCAGAAGCTTGTTTAGGATTTACAGTCATTTCCTTCAGATGACCTTGGTGTGGATTTACTTCTCACATCACTGGAGCCCGTCAGCTGCTGAAGCAGCAGCCGCAGAAATCAACTCTTCAAAACTTGAATGTTTTTGGCAAAGAGCAGGGCAGTTATGTGAGGGAAAATGTTTATAAGCATTAGCTGAGTCCATTTCCTCGCTCTCCACACTCTTAGACATGCCAGTGTGATGGGGGTTAATGAGAAGGTGGTGAGTTACAACCGCTTGTTCCTTCCTAATGACCCTTTTCTGAGCATGTACACAGACACGCATGCGTTAACACTGAAGCACGAGTGCACACATACACACACTAGGGCTGTTTTAATGAGCTGACAGGGCAAAATGGCCCCCCACCGCCGTCCTCATGTAGGCTGTTATTCGATGTGTGTGGTTATTATACTTCAGCTCTATTTTAAGTTTTGGTGGGTTGTCAGACATTGAAATCCAGCAACTTTCTCCACACTCTGACCACACAAGGTGAACATGGATGATGCAGCTCCTCATCCTGCCTCTGATGCAGGTGGACTCTTCACTCTTGTCTTTTCACCTTTCAATGTACACACTAGGCTTCATGGTGCCCATCCCATAGGTGAGAGAGGCATCCCCTGATTTTGGCTCCCTCACTCACGAACAAAGCCTCCAGCCTCATCAAAGACTCCCTCCCTCGGAGATTGTGTTTTGCTGATGATGATCCCTGCTACTTCACACGCTGATGCTAATAATAGCTGAAGGTCACAGACTGATGAAGCAAATATAACATCACGGACGGCAAGCACGGAACGCTAGCAAGGCCAAAATAATAATACATTATTGACGACACACAGTGACGCAGTGGCTGCTTTAGCGGCACTTGAGGTGGTGAGGTAATTCGGAGGCACTTTTTCTTTTGACTGAATTGTGAAAAGCAACTGTGAAGCATCTGTAATTTGTGTGATCAAGATTTGCTATGAAATATTAATCACTGTGCAGTTTAATAGCTTGGTTTCTCAAGACTGCCTTGTTCTTGTGAATGGCTATTTCCAGTTGTTTGGGAAAACACCAAACCTGTTTTTCCCCTAGAACAGAACATTACATTCAATGTTTTTTTAATCCTCTCTATGCTTCTGAGCTCGACCTCCATTGGTCCACCATTGTTCCAGTTGCCTGCTCTGTTATTAGCCATTCAACCTTTTGATGGCCATTAGACAGGGTCCCCTGCCTCTCGCCCTGTGTAGCTGGGATTGGCTCCCACCCCTCTGAAATGAATGGAAGAATCACAGCAGTGGTATCCATGTGAGTGCAGTTCACTCCAACAGCAGATGCGCTCTGAGACCGAAGCTAACTAGAATTCATTTCAGGCGGCGCCTTATTGTGGAGAACAGGATCGATGTATGCTAAATAGCGCCAGGCTTTATTTGTTGTTTTAAAGGTCTTTTGAGGAACCCGAGATGACCTTTTGATCTCAGTTGGTTAAGGACTCTGTGAACCACAAGGAGCTCCTAAGATCCAGTTGAAGTCGGACAATAGCAACGTCCATTAAAGCTATATAAACACTGTCTTGATAAATACAGACTCCATTGATAACTAGAAAACGGATGAAGAGGAATCACAAATTGTTTTGGCGTATTTCATCGATTCAAAACTTACTGGGAACGCGCAAATATTCCTTTCTTTGAGTAATGTCACTGGGAGGTAGAGGGGTGTCCAGCAAAACTGGAACACACGTATTAACACCAGTAGATGTTGACAAAAACGTCCTTAGTGGAAGGAAATATGAGGGGAAAAGACTTGATATCATGTTTCTCGAAGAGGCTGAGGACCATTATGTGAATCACACAGGCCAGAATCTCATTCATACTTTGACAAGCGATAAGTTTTCATTTTAGAGACCAGAGAGCTAAAAGTGAGGAGTAAAAAACCAAGACCACAAACATATCCACTTTCGCTGTGGTCATTGCAGACGCATGTTAAAGCCGTGTCTAATGTCACGCGGATACGAGGAAGCACATTTTGAAGCCCAGTTCAAGATATAAATGATGTGTTTATTGTCGAGGGATCCGGGATTATAGAGTTAAAGTAGTCAAAACTGATCCACTGAAGAAAAAATGTTGCCTAACTTGGCTTGCAAACATTGAGGAATATGTTTACATACAGTTTTCACAAAAGCAGAAATGACTAGAAGGCCTGAAGGCCAGAGGCTAAACTAATATTTTACAATACTTGGGATGTGATCGTTTCCACCTCGTGTCAAAGAGCGCCTCACTCATCACCTTTAAAATAACATTGCTGAGGGGAGTTAAATGTCTTTATTTGTATTTAGCTCTGATGTTTCCTCCTCCAACCTCCTGCTGTCTGAGGGTGGTGGGGAAGGGGGGGGTCAGAGGCGAGGGGTGAAGGGTCAGTGTCAGAAAGTTCCCCATCCCCCAGCCTCGCCCTGTGGCCAAGCAGACAGGAAGGACTAGCGGAGAGAGATAGAGTGATGGATGGAGGGTTAGCACTACCCCCCCGCCCCCTCCGTCATCGCCCTCCCTCCGCCTCGTCTCCCCCACCACGCTGCTGCCACCCTCTCAGGAGTGTGAGCCAAAGGAGGAAAGATGAATAATGAAGAGAGAAAAGAAAACGACAGAGAGCACAGTTTGAGATGGAGAGAAGGGACAGCGAAGGAGAGAAGGATATGAAGAGTGGCAGGGAGGAGGTGGGATAGAGAGAGAGAGAGAGAGAGTAATAGAAAGATGGGAGGGGTGTGATGAGGAGAGGGGGGCAGTGGATGGAGGGGGGAGGTGGTGAAGGGGTGGTTGGTGGTGGATAGAAAAGAGGTCACGTGATCATATAGCAGCTGCAAGGCTGAGAGGAAGAGAGAGACTCACAGAGGAGCAGAAAGACGACGAGAAGGAGGAAGAGTGAGCAGCAGGGTGAGTGTGTCTGTTTGCATGTTTGAATTATGGACACACGCTTATGTTTTTTCTTGTGTGTGTGTGTGTGTGTGTGTGTGTGTCCGAGCCATTACCTCTGAGTCTGGGCGAGAAGATTGTTGGAAGAAAGAAAGCAGAGGGGAGATAATGTGTGTTGGCTTTGTTAAATAAAGCTTCAGCACTCCGAGATAAACGTGAGAGAGAGGGAGAGAAGGGGTGAGCGAGGGGAGGAAGGAAGTCGGGAAGAAGTGAGTGAGTAAAGAAGAGAGAGAAGCAAGAGGGAGAGAGTCGATAGAAAGTGTCTTATCATATCTCCCTTGGCTGCTGGGCTCAGCACACACACACAAGCCTGCACACGCACCCACACCAGCCAACACACGCACACACACACACACATCATTTTGCCTGTCTTCTTTTATTAGTTACATGTAATGTGATGGCAGGAGTTGTTCTAATGACCAGGAAAAGGTATGAAAGCATGAACAAATGAAAGCAAGCGTGTATTGTTTGCTGTTCACAACTTGTTTAAATCACTCCTCCTCTTTTTTTCTGTATTCTTCAACAGACAGTGTCTGACTGAACATTTCATATGTTTTGACCAACTGTTCGTCTTCATTTTAATCTGCCTTTTTTTTTCCAATAGTGAACCATGGTCAAGTGTGTGCGTTGTGTTGGTAATGAGGTCATTGGTGAAGTGTTGGCTGGGGTGGGGGTCTGCTGGCTAATTCCAGCTGTAATTAACATTAGTAGGTCAAAAGAGGGTAAAGGCTCGAAAAGGTTGCCACATTTTGGCTGTCCATCTCCTCTACAGTAGATCAATGTGGTTCCATTGAGAGTGTTTGTAAAACTGCTGCTATGACTAAAGCACAGGCCGCGTGCAGACACTCCCAGGGTCTTAAGATGTGCTGGCTGGGTCCCTGGAGGAAATGGACATGTGTGCGCTCATGTGCGTGATTTGCTATTAGGGTCACTGCTCTGTTTGACACAGCTCCTCTCGCTCTATTCTGTTTGTAGTGGGTCTGACCCACGCATGCACTGTGATGTCCAGACACAAAAGCACGGAGTCTCTTTGAGCGCTGGCGTAGGAGGACGTTCATTCATGTCGCTCCCCAGCTGAGGCCTTCAGATCAGCTGATGGCTTTCTTGATGTTTCATTGTTCCCAGGTATGAACCATGAGTCCAACAAGTCACCGCCAATAGGAATGATCACCACGGCGACCCGCACCACCGCCACCGTTAGCCCCATCAGCCCACTAACCAATGGGAACACGGTTCAGTCCGGAAACTCTGGCTTTGCTGCTGCCCTCCGTAAACTGGCCAAACAGGCGGAAGATCCAAGAGGTGAGTCCTGACGCCGAGGAGCCTGTGAATCCACCTTTTATAATGAGCTTAGTTCCCTCAAAAACTGCTGATATTTACTTTCGATAAATAGCTGCGCGGCCTTTGGTCTTGCAGTGGTCCTCAGAGACACCTGGTTCAGCGGTTATTACCCACAAAGGGCTGCTGTCTTGCTGCAAGACACTTCAGTGATAGAACAAACAGATAACAGAGGCGGTCGACTCAAGACTGAAGATTCATACCCAATGTTAATGTAATTAATTTGGAAATAATGATGAACCAGGAGTTAGGGGCTGCTGTACACGCACAGCATCTGTAGTAGCTGGATGTCAACACTCTGTTTACATGTCACCCTCAACAAGCGCTAAGCTAACGTGAGCAACACAAGCACGAGTCCGTAAGGACAGAAGTGACGTATGGATCGACTGAAGGGGGCTGCGAAATATCGGCGGCCATTGGCCCATGGGCCATAAGTCTGAGACCAACTTTCATTTCACGCGTAATTGCTTTTGACGTGATGAGTCAGCACTATTTGTCTGAATGCAATTGGTCATCACCGTGCAATAGCAGCCTGTTTCTATATCTGAGTCCTGAATGTGGTTTATAATACGTCATCACAAATATAGGTTCTGTGTTACATGCTCAGAAAGAAGACTTTTTTTCATTGTTGTATTTATTACTGCGGTTGTCGCGAACACCAAACCCCAGACCAAGACTATAGAACTAAATATTTGTTAGTTCCAATGACCGTACTTTAGTTCCTGATTATTTTGCCAAAATGACTTGTGTTTCTTTTGGAGAAGAAATACATGTTTGTGTCTCTATGACTAATATTTTATTTTATTTATTTTTATTTATTTTTTGACTGCACATTTTCTCAAGTGCTTTCCTAGTTGGTGGGATCCTCACTGACCTTGGCAATAAATCTGATTCAGATTCTGATAGACTCATGCTCCTGTTGGTCTTGGTGGCAACTTGAGCCCTCAGAATCTTTTGTTTAGATTGTTTTTCCTTTTGGTCTCTGTATATTCTTTCAAGTTAGCTGGTCTCCAAGTCAATGATACTTACTTTATACTTTACTTTAATACTGTATGTGCTGTCTGTTTTTGGTTGAGACAGTTACTCCTAACAACCAGTAGCTTCCGTTTGGTGTTAAATACGCTTCAATACCAAATGAGTTTGTTCACCTCTGAGAAACCGCTGCTGGTCTCTGAGCATGTTTTGGTGCATGTGCTTGAATCTGTGTGTGTTCCGCTGTTCTAATGAAGGTGTGGGATAAGAGGTGACCTACTCTGACCTCTCCCTCTCCGTCTCTTCCCTATTTCGTTACCATTCATCTCCTGATAATGAGAATCTAATTACAGCCAATTATAACAAGCTCTGTCTTTCCCATTCCTCCTCCTCCTCCTCCCCTTCTTCTCTCCGACGCTCCATCTTGTTTGCTCTCTCCATTACCCTGCAGCTCTTTATCTTCATCACTGCTTCACATCAGCTTTCACTTACCACCTTCGCTCATTATTTTCCTCTTGCTTGTTTTGCTTCCCGATGCCAAGTAGAGTGTGAGCGGCTTCATGTCTTCGCCTTCTAATTGAAACTGGGTGCTTCATTCAGGATCAGTTGCAAAGCATATTAGCTTAAACTTTTTAGTCATGGTTTCAATCCATCTCTAGTAAACAAGTACGACAAGTTGGAGCTGTTCAGAACAGGTATAGCCTGAAGATCTCATTCACTTGGTAAGGGTTAGGTTTGGTTTGTCCCATGCACATTGTTATTTTGCATCATCGATCATGGCAAACTTGGTCACACAAGGTGCCACATTTTATACCAAATAGTGCCAAATAAAATTCATATCAACAAAACAAAAGTCACATTTATTTAAGAGGTTATGATTATGATTCAAGCAGGCCAAATAAAATGACTTAGGAGGCCAGATCTGGCCCCAAGGTCTTGAGTTTAACACCAGTGACTTCACCAAGTTTGGTTTTTGTTAGAAAAGGTGTTTCTCATGAGATGATGATTGAGGTTTTAGGGATCAGATTAGCCAAAGTGTTTTAGCGGACTGGAAGATGATAAGATAGATGTTGATAGAACCATGCCCATATTTGTCAACTCAACTGTCATGGAGGGTGGAGATTACCAATCCTGGCTTCAAAACATCATCTACCCGGGGAAACAAATCATGAAAATCCATGTGGACTTCAGCATGGTTTAGCTTTCATCGTGTCTCTCTCTGTTGTAAATATGCATCAAACACACTTATGCTGATCTCAAGTGACCGTCTTACATCTGACATCTTCGTTTCTGTATCTAGCGGCTGCTATCCAAGAAAGTGCAGTTTTGGTCTGCGCCACGCTTCCTCGCAGTGTTTCTCCTTTCTTTCGCCTCGGTTGCTGGATGTTAAAGAGCAGCAGCCGGAAGTTTAAGAACGTCTGTAGCTTCATTCGGCGCAGAGATGCTGAGAAAAGCACGACACGGTTGCTGCTGGATCAGCACACTGGGGTGATGCTGTCCTGTTCCCAGCCAATCTGGAAGATCTGAAGGCGCAGCTCTGCGCTGAAAGAAACAGTTTTCTGTCATTCAGTCAGCTTTCATTACCAGCGACTCCTATTCCTCTTTAATCAACTGCGTTTCTTTGACATGTTGCCTTCTTCCCAAAAACCCTTTTCTCCATTAAAATTCACTTGATTGGGGTTAAATATGCGCAGATGCTTCTTTTTTAGCTTTTTTTCTTCTGTGTGATTATTTTTTTTCTTCAGTCTGAATGTTATTAATCTGATGATCTGCCTCAGTTCATTATTGCCTGGTCGACTGTCACTCACTCGCTGGCCCCTCCCCCTCCTCACACACAGGTTCTGCCGTCAGCAGCGAATCATCCCCGGTGTCTTCCCCGGCAACCAGCCACAGTTCACCGGTCTCAACCCCGAAGCGGGTTTCCCTAGGGCCCATTCTGGCCCATTCAAGGGGCCACAGCGTTCCCAGCACCCCTCCAGTGGTCACCATTGCTCCCACCAAGACCAGCAACGGCCTGTGGAGGGCTGGACAGGTGAGAGGGAGAGAGTGAGGATGTATAGTGAGGTCTCTTTGCTTCATCCTCGCCTGGTTTGTCCGACCACATATCCACCATTCACCCACCTCCTTTTATCCAAGAGCTTATCCCAGCTTGTGTTAAATCGTCTTCTTCATGTGAATTCTCTCAGTTTCATGTTTTCCCGTCCTCCTGCACGCACAAATGTCCCTTTCACCGACTCATAAAGAGACACTGGAGGCTGTAACCTTTTGTGATCCGCTTCCTGCAGTTTGTGCTCTGTATGTGTACGCAAATGTGTGTGTTTGACCCTTCACCACAAAAGGCTTTGGATATGAAGAGGAGCGTGTGTGTGTGTGTGAGCCCGTGCAAGTGTTTGCTTGTGGGTGTGAGAGTGAATATAAACTGAGGCGAAGGAACCAGGCCCCCTGCACAATACAGGGGTTGGCCCCCACAGCAGCCACTTCCCCCTGGATCAGAGCTGCCTTTCTCCCCCTTCACAAAGAACACTGTGTGGCTCTTTCTGCCTGCGGCTTCCATTCAGAGACGGGGAAGAAGGGAGGCAGAGAAAAAAGAGAATGGGATGGTATGAGAGGGAGGAAGAGCAAGAGAGGCCACTCTTATCTGAAGCCACAGTTTGTCCACAGCATTAGCAGCCGGAGCTTTGAATCTGTCGTCGAGCCGTTTTGCGGTGTCAGAGGTCAAAGCCACGTGACGACTGCAGCCTTCCCCGCCACGTCTGTGGCCTTTTCACTTTAGAGAGGCCAAACTGTCAAACTAAAGGTGAACAAAGAAGGTTTGAATCTGATTTTCATATTCAAAGCACGGAAGTCAAATGTTGTTTGACCATGGTAGCTGTTCAGGTGTGGCAGCAGGAGGTGATTTGTTTGTGGTCTGTGGTATGACCTGCATATCTGACTGTTGCTGTGGCAACAAGATTTGACACTTTCGTACACGTTTCCTCCTAATGACACACTCTAGTAAAGGATTTCCTTCCCTGTCATTTGCATGTTTCTTCTAGAGCAGTAAAAAAGATGGCAGGTGTTTTGCCTGTGATGTAAAGTAGAGACGACAACCACGACTTACTTCTATACTGTTTGAAGGAGCGTTTCATTTGTCCCCAGAGTGAAAGCTCTGGCCGTTAACGAACAACTTCCATGATTCCAAGAATTACATTGGCTCACAGTCAAAATTTATATCAGGTCTCTTGGGTGTGTCTTATATGTCCACCACAGACACATGGATGTTGGATTAGTAGTTTTAGTTGTGTGAAGTGCTAAATAAAGCTATTTTTTTCGCCAGGTCTGAATGGATTTGAGCTCATGAGCAGCAGTGGTGAATGCTTCAGCACTTTTCTAAATCCACAAATACAGAACACCACCCAAAAATCTCATCCCGTCTAAGTCTCCATATCTAAGTCAACCTGAAAATTTAATGAAAATCCACTGATGACTTTTGCAGTTAGGGTGATGACAAACAAAAACAAACAAACAAACCAAAACATATTTACCTTCTTGGCGGAGCTAGCCTGAGTCACATGATAGAAGCAGAGTGTGTCTCGGTTCATTCCTCTGTTCATGATCTTCATGTCTGGTGTATGAAAACACTTTTCCCCCTCTGTCTTTTCAGAGTCAAACTGATCGGGATCACTCCCAACAGGACAAGAGGACCCCCCCGACCCCTTCGTCTCACACACTGGCACACAGTTTTGGTCTCTCGCCCAGCGCCGTCATGCAGGACCCCAGAATACAGAGCCTCAGGTTTGCCCGAGATCCAACCTTACTCTAGACTCTCAGCAGTTTTCTGATCTTGAAACTAAATTCTTCTCGCAGCTTACCTGGGCAGTTGCACCCAGTGGTTCCCTCCGGGGCCATACCTGAAGAGTACCTGCGAGCGCTCCGGCCGTTCGCGACCTCAGATGACCTCAGACTGACCTCAGTGCCCTTGAGTCTGGACCCCGCTGCTGCTGCCCACGCGGCAGCAGCCGCTGCTTACTACCACCCGGCCTACCTGCACCATCCTCTGTCTCTGCCCAGGTACCTGCACAGCTCACACCAAACCTTCCAGAATACCGCATAGTCGCTTTTAGTTTTGTGTATAACAACTTTTGTCGTTCATTATTAAGAGCTGAAATTATTATTTTTTTAATTTAAAGTGACTGTTTTTACGGAAGAGGATTAGGGCCAGTGAAGAAAAAAAATTGGTAGAATTCTGACTTCACAGTCAGAATTCTCACTTTAAAGTCATAATTCTGAGATTAAAGTCAGAATTTTGCCAATTCTTCTTCTTCTTTTTCTTCACTGGCCCTAATCCTCTTCCATATGTTTTTGCCTTAATATCACGCGGCTGCAGTACCTGCTCTTCTTCCCTCACAGGATGGAGGAATCTCTGTGTCTGTCAGCGCTTCGCTCGCAGTTCTACTCAGTGCCTGCGGGGGGCAGCTTCCCTCCAATCCACCCCTCTGCCCTCCACTTGCACCTGCCTGGCTCTCGATACCCTGGAGAATTGAACCACACGGCGCTGGCTGAAAGGTGACACATTGAGCCTGTAGTAAATGTCAGACCCTGGCTGAGTGACCTCACGCACGTTCCCTGGTCTTTCTTCTCCTTCGCCACCTTGCTCCTTCTTTCAAGTCTCTTTAGTCTGCAGGGAAGTGTTGGGTATTTATAGCAGTGCTTCACCAGACACACTTATGTTCGCCGACAAGCTCTATTCACACACATTGATAAAGGAAGTGTTCTCCTCATCCAGCAGTTCTCTTTCACAGCATGCGTCTGAATTCACAGGGGAAATGTTTGAAGTAAATTATATTTATCGCCGGGCTGGTTTCCTTGGTATTCTCTGTATGTGCTATTGATCGCTGCTGTGCGGGAGTGTGTGCGCTGCTCCTGTGGATACCTATTAAGTGCTCATCTGCTCCTGCTCAGTCATGCTGTGTGTGGATTATTTTCTTCATGGTAAGCAGAGTACACGTGTGCATACGGCCTTCATGCGACTTTCCGAGACGGCGTGAATGTTTGTGTCATCCTTGCCAGTGTGTGGTTAATATCCACCTCATGTTGGGTGTTGCATCTCTCACCTTCTCCCTCTGTGTGTGTCTGTCTGTGTGTGCGCTCCGACTTGTCAACCTCCCCCACAGGCTACAGATGGAGAACGAGCTCCGCCAGCGTGAGCAAGAGCGTGAACGAGAGAAAGAAAGGGAGGCAGGGCTGGAACGAGAGAGGGAGCGGGAGAGAGAGGAGGAGAGGGAGAGAGAGCTGGACAGGCAGAAAGAGAGGCAGAGGGAGAGACAGCAGCAGATGGTGCGAGCCGCCGAAAGCCACTACCTGGCAGAGCTGCAGGCGAGGAGGGCACCACTGGAGGACAGGCCCAGACCAGGAGAGAGGCTGACCCCGAGCAGGCTGGGTACTAACACACACTGCAAAACAGCTTGGCTTCACTGCAAGACTTTGATATGTAGCTGAATGATGCTTTACACTCGTAAACAAGAGATTTCCGAAGGAGATGAGGCATCATTGATGAATACAAATAGCCAGTCTCTTGATTTGTCTACATTAAATTCATCTTGAAATTTGCAGGAAAAACATTTAAAATGTGGATTTATTTCCTGTGTTGTTTACAAACAAGCTGGATTTTTAAGAAAAATTCTGCATGTGTAGAGACCATAGCAAGCCGTTTAGCCGCCACATTCTGATCCCTGTCCATTTAGCATGGCACCAGTTATGAAAGTGACTCATCACACCAGAACTATTCCAGTCCTCATGGGGCCAATTACGGTGCTTCACAGTGGACGAGAGTGTGTGGAATCTGTCGGCCTAAATTAGCATCGTGTTCAACAATTGCTAACGCTATTTCCTTAAAACGCGATGACTCATGGCGCACCGCACACCCGCTTGGTAAACAGCTGAATCTGAAAGTTATGACTCCATCTTCATATTTATACAGATTATTATTTTTTATGTCTTCAGACAAAGCCAAGGACCTGGAGCACTCTGGATTCCAGCCACATAAAACCCTGGCAGTGAAGCCCGGCCTCCACCCACCCCGAGGCTCCGTCCCTCATCCCATGCCCAGTCTGGTGCCCTCTCACCTGGGGAAGCATCACGCTGTGGCTGGGAGTGGCTTCCATGGAGCTCTAGCTGCTGCCATGATGACTAAGAGAGCCGGTGAGGAGCACTGGTTGGCCCCGCAGCGAGGTCAAGGACAGGAGATGGAGAGTCTCGGAGGGGAGTCCAGAAGAGAGAGTCACAGGTGAGAACAGACTTGTTCATGAGATGTTAAAAAGGTGTAGTCTAATCGGTGTTGTCTGTCAGCAGAACTAGTTTAGCTCATCAGAACTCGGGGAGCAAAGACGCGACTCCACGTATCGGCGCCCCTCCTCCCCTCATCTCCCCGAAAACGCCGCATCAACCAGCTCCTCCCACTACACTGTGGAATCCCGCTTCTCTTCTGGACACTCCGACTGAATCGCGTCGGAAAATGACTCCTCCCATTCGTCCTCCCCCGGGTTTGACCCGGACAGACAGAACGCCACTGAGCTGGGGGGAGAAGCTGGAGGAGGGCGGCAGGAGGAGAGCAGACAGCTCAGAGAAGTGTCCTCCGCTGATAGGAGGGAGTCTCGTGGAGGCAAGCGCCCGCATCAAAGCAGAGCAGGACAGAGGTTTCCCACATCTCTACCAGCAACACTTCTTCAACCTGACGCAGAAGTCGCCTCCTGTCCGAGAGACCAAAGCTGCTGACAGCATGCTGGTGTTCGATGACGTTCTCCAGCAGCACCGCAGACTGGTCAGCAAACTGGACCTTGAGGAGAAGAGGAGGAAGGAGGCCAGAGAAGGAGGTGAGAAGAATATACGTCAAAAGGCCTCAAAGGTTCATGGAAGTGACTATATATTTCTGTGGTTTCCAGGTTACTACTACGACCTCAATGACTCGTACGATGAGAGCGATGAGGAGGAGGTGAAAGCCCACCTGCGGAGAGTGACTGAGCAGCCTCCACTCAAGCTAGACACCACCTCAGAGGTAAAGCACTCTCTCGCTCTCTGAATCGATCGAGTGACGCCTCGTCCTTGCTCTCAAAAGAAAATGGAGTTCCTCCGTCTGTGTGGCCTTGGCACCCTGGCTCAACGCGACGACCTTCTGGAGAGGAAGAAAAGGAAGAGGAGGAGGATGATGCGAGAGAGAAGCCCATCTCCTCAAGAGAAGAAGAAGGTTTCCCGTCCAACACCCGCCGCTCGCTTGACCACTCCGTTTACAGCCGACGAGATGGACAACACGCCTGAGCTGGAGGCGAAGAAAGACTTCCTCCAAATGTTCAGTCTGTCGCATGTTAGCCCCCAGCAGAGGAGAGGTGAGTTGGTTGTCCCTCTCGCTCCTGAGGACACTAGCTAAGCAACCCTGACTCTGATGTTTGTTTTTGACTGTGCAGGGAAGGAAAGGACTGAGGAGCTTCTGAAGGCCATCCAGAAGAAGACTGTAACACTGGACACACTTCGATACAACTCTGCACCTCTATGTCGCACCCCTCCTGCTGCTATCACGTCAAACGGTGAGAACCAAAAAAAAAAATCTGTTTCAGTGTAGTAACAGTGTAGGAATTATTGTGAATTAAACCAGCTTTCCGCCGCAGACAGTCGCATTAACAGTCTAAATCTCTACTTCAGGTGACTCCCCTGCCCCTCCTTCCAGCGAGCATCAAGGCAGTGACTCGCACAGCCCGTCCCCTCCTCTCAAGCCCAAACTTCTGCACCACAACGGCTCCTTCAAACAGTCCAGCTGCAAACCTCCACCGCTGTCTTCACATCAGGAGAAGGCTCTGAACAAAAAGACGGTCCAGAACGGTTTGGCTCATGTTCAGAAGAAAGAGCCAAGCTCTGTGCTGAACGGCCGCAGTCGTCCCTGGGAGAGGTTCACACCGGAGGCCTTCGCTCAACACTTCCACCAGGCGGTGCTGCATTCCACTCACCACACACTGGAACACAAAGGTAAACTCAGCTGTTTAAATGCGCCTGTGCCTCCCTCTAGTGGTGTGATGGTGTCAACGTAAACTCAAACGCTGAAGTCATAGTTTGAAATCACGCCGCAAAAAAACACAACCATGATATTATTTTCCCCCAGTTGCAGTGTCTTGAGTGATACTTTCATTTCCCAGATTGACTTTATCTCTATTACCATTCCATCCTGCAGGTGTGTCACCCTCTTTGACAGACATCAAATCTGAAGATTCCGGATCACGGACCGTGTCTCCACCAAAGCCTCACCAGGTCCCGCTGAGTCCCCATCTGAACGGTCACCATTCTCCTCGGACGAGCCGCAACCCTGCTGCGCCGCAGGAGCAGCTGTCTGAGGACGAAGATGAAGAGGAGTCTGGCCCTGAGGAAGAGGAGGAGGAAGATGAGGTGGAGGCGCCTCAGAGGAAGTGGTCGGGAATTGAGGCCGTTTTTCACGCGTACCAGGAGCACATGGATGGTGGGTGACCATGTCATTTATGTCTTCCACCTCAGGGGTTGCCACCACAACACAAGCCCCCTCCTCTCTCATCCTCTCCATGACCTCAAAGCTTGTCCTTCTCTTCTCTTTTTACTTCCATGTCTAACATTCCTCACCAACATGGCCACCATCTCTCCTCTGTTGTTAATACTACACATTTTAATGTACTATTCAAGGTGTAATGAATTCAGAGGTGTATGTCAAATTAATATTATAATGTCTCCATGTTTATTTCTGTTCTATTTGTAATTCCACTTTTCACTATTGCATCATATTGAATTGCTATTCCACCATTGTGATTGTATTTTTGATCCTCAGAGTGGAGCATTGAGCGGCAGGTTCTCCACAGTCAGTGTAAAAGGCTTGAATCCCAGAACCTCAATTTGACCAGAACTGCTGAGCAGCTGTCTCTCACGATGGGGGTAAGTCTTCAGAGCTTATTCATTTGACTCATACTTTGGTGGCTGATGAAGACTTGATGGTCTTCTCCGCTTGTCAGGAGCTGGTGAGTCAGAGGCAGAAGATGAGAGAGGAGCGTGAGAGACTGCAGGCCCAGCTTGAGCACTTCAGACGGTGTCTAACACTCCCCTCCATCCACTGGGGCAGGGGGCAAGTGAGCCAGCACACTCCCAGGTGACCACACCAGACGAAGGAGAGCGACAGGAGCAGCGCGGCTGCAGTGAGACCACTCTGCACTGGAAGCACTTGAAGAAGCCAATCCACGTCTTGATCCGTGCTGGACCATCGGCGTTAAGCTACCTGGCTGGTTCCAGAATCTCCTTATTTATGAAACTCTTTTCCATCCGGTGGCTGTTTGAATCAGGACGGTGCAGTTCTGCATCTTCAGAGGACCGAAAATATTGGATGTGATGTGGTCAACCACTCAGAGAACCTGGGTCAAGAAATCAAAGCACACCTCAGGCCTTAAACTTGAAAGGATGCACTTGAACTAAAACATGAGATAATACTTGACAGTCCTGCGCGGTATTTTTGATGTAGTCTTCACTACGATCAGGCTATTTGTGTGTTCAGAAACCGTACAGAGAAGATACACTCTGACATGTGCTCTTTGTGATAGAGGAAGATTTTTGTATGGTTTTTACTGTCGACTGTGGGAAGCCATAAGCTTTGTTTGAAATGCTGCTGGTCAGAAGAATATAACATGTTAGGAAGATGAAGGACAAAAACTGTATTGGTGAAGACTAAAGGTTTATTTTCAAGACAACATGGTGAATGTCTGACTTGGTCTCATGTCAACACTTCAGAACAGTCGAGCACACGTCAACACGCCTCTTAAACGGATGTTAATGCTCACGATGCCATTCTTCACTACTAAGATGAAATTACAAAATCATCCTGGCTTTAAAGAGAAACAAATCTAGCGTGTTTATCTAGTCATGCAATGTCTTTTATTGTTTTTTTTTTGTAGGGAGTCCAAATTGTAATTCTTTCTAATCAAATCCAAACAGCTCTTTGCCTCAAGCACAAGCTTTAATGACGGCGTTCCCACTCACCTGACTCATCGGGTCAGCCATGACAGACATGGCTGTGAACCCTGCTGTTTTGATCCACTCACTTGTTATGTATAGCCGTTGCGATGGATTATTTATTGATATATATTAATGTACATTCATTTGGAATTTTACATTAAAATATTTGTTGAAAAACCTGTTTTTATTGTGACTTACTTTTCTGACGATTGACAAAACTACTGTTATTTTATGCAGTGCTTTTACAGTACTTTTTGATTGAACTCATTTTGTTCACATATAGTTATTAGGGGTGGGATTCGATTAAAAAAAATAATGTAGTTAACTAGAGAATTTGTGATTAATTAATCTCAATTAATCACAGTTTAATGGTATGAGAATATTTGCCACATCAAGCCACATTTTTCAATGTGAATGAATTTGGTATATTACTGAATCAAATGATGGACCCACACATACATTTAAACAACAAAATATTGCTTATTTTGCATCAGTTTGACAACAGCACAATAAATCACAATGGTGGCTATATTCAAGTTTTTTTTCACCTTATTTAAACTAAAGCTCTTTGAATGTCTTGACAATATTTGTATGAGAATTTCAATGTTATAAGAATTTCAAGTACATTCAGAGTAGTGGAAACCTTGGCCACTGTGTAGCGAAAAACATCCCTGAATCAAAGCAAACAGATGCTTTTGTTTGCTTTTGTTCACGGATTCCTCCATGTTTGTTGTTGTGCATCAGTGTGATCAGTGGACCAGGAACTCAAGCACTTACAAGGGTTCTGTGTTGTCTGGAGAGCAAACTGTTAAACTAAATGTGATTATTTTTTGTTGAATTAATCGTAATAATGTTGTAATTAATTAATAGTAATTAACTTGTTTAAGCCACACCACTAATAGGTATGAATATTTAAAAAATATATGTATGTAAAACTGACTGTTTCAATGACACAAGATATATTAAGAAACAAACAAGAGGCAAAACACACAATCCTTAGTGGGAATGTACTGAACAAAAAGATCATATCTTCTCAGAAATAAGCATGAAAAATATAGTACATGGTACAAGTAGTATATTTATTCTCATATATGTCAGCAAAAGTCATTCACACTTTAAAGCATTTTTACTAGAATCAGAATGTTGAGTAAGTTCAGTAAAAACACAACACAGATTTAAATCACAATATATTTATAGTATTACTATTAATATACTTTCTTTTATTGTTCATTTAATTTAATTTATTTTTTGTTTGGAAAAATATGACAGCTTTAAATAATTTATTATTTACTGATGTATTTTAACTATGGAGATAAATATTTAAAGTAGTATTTAAAGTAAAGTAGCAAGCCATCACAAAGGCTTTGGGCGTTCAGGAGTCAAAAGTCAGAGAAGGATTTCGCAGAGTTCATTATGTTGAAACTGAGATGCACTAGAACAGTGTTTTTCAACCTTTTTTGAGCCACGGCACATTTTTTACATTGGAAAAATTTTGTGGCACACCACTAACCAAAAATGTTACAAAATGACACTCTGTATAGTATATTTAATTACAATATAATTTCTCAATTTATTTATACTCAGTCAGTGTGAAACCTGGGCCTGTTTAGATGAACACAAAGTCGATATCCTGGCAGGAATAGAAGAAAGACACACACGGAGCTCTTCTTCAACAGCTCTCAGTCTCTCTCTGTTTTTAGTTTTTATAGCAGTTAGGCTTGAAAAGCTCAGCTCACACAGATATGTTGTGGAAAATGGGAGCAATGTCAGAACAGCTTTGTTGGCCAGAATGGGGAACTCCTTGGCAGCAGTCAACCAAAAACTGTCCAAAGGAAGATCAGCAAATCTTAGTTTTAAACCACGATCCTGTTTCAGTTCAGTTAGTTCCTCCTGTTCTTGTAAAGTCATGTCCTCTCCAACAACTGATGCCGAGCTGTATGGGTCCCTAACCCAGTCAAAGCATTCAGTGGAGGCTGAAGAGAAATAAAATGACAACTTCTCCTCAAGACTTTTCAAATGTTTACCTATTACCTCAGACAGTGCAGCAGTGTTGCTTTGCCGTTTGTCTGTGAGTGGAAACATCTCCAGGTTGGCACGTTGCACATGTTGTTGCCAGAGGTGCACCTTTAAACGGAATCCATTTATTTTATCTGTGCTTGTAAGCAGGTTTTCATTTCGGCCCTGCATCCTTGTGTTCAGTTCATTGAGATGATGAAATATATCAGCCAGGTATGCCAGCTTTGCGCACCACTCATCACTTGCAAGCAGATTTGAGTAATCAGACCTCTCATTTGTCAGAAACATTTTAAGTTCCTCTCGCAGCTCATACACACGGGTCAGCACCTTACCGCGTGACAACCATCGGACCTCCGTATGGAGCAATAAGGCTTTATGCTCCGCTCCCATTTCCTCACACAGAGATGCGAATATACAGCTTTTCAGAGGTCGTGTCTTTACAAAGTTCACTATGCGCACCACATCGTCCAACACAGGAACCAGTTCTGCTGGTAAAGTCTTAGCAACGAGGGCCTCACGGTGCAAAAAACAGTGCGTAACAATCAGATCTGGGTTTCTTTCCTTCACTCTACTCACAAAGCCTTTGGTGCGCTCGACCATGGCTGCAGCTCCATCAGTGCACACACTTGTGCAGTTTTCCCACGTAAGTCCTCCCTGGTCAAGATATTCCGATGTGACCCGAAAAATTTCCTCTCCAGTTGTTTTTTCTGGCAGTGCCTTGCAAAATAGGAAGTTTTCTCTAATGGCATCTCCATCCACAAAACGCACATTGGCCAAGAGCTGAGAATGTCCACTAATATCCGTAGACTCGTCAACTTGCAACGCAAATTTCCTACTGGTGCGTATCTTTTCCAAAACATGGCTTTCGATGTCTGTAGACATGTCAGCAATACGCCTGGCAATTGTGTTATCAGAGAGCGGGACTTTAGCTATGTCTTTAACCGCATCAGGTCCGAGCATCTCGTTGACAATGGCTTTACAGGCAGGTAGTATTAATGTCTCTGCCACAGTGTGCGGCTTTTTTGATTTAGCAACAAGTTCGGCGACTAGGTAACTAGCTTTGAGCGCTTTCTCATTTACCTTTGTGGTTTTTCTCATAAACATTGCCTGTTTCTCTGTGTTTACACGCAGGCGAACAAAATAGTCCATCGGCTTGTTTTGAAGCGACGGGTGTTTCGTTTGGAGATGGCGTTTAAGCCTGCTTGGCACCATGGCGCTGTTGGATAGCTTCTCGCCACACACCAGGCATAACGGAATAGGTGTCGTCTCATCCCCGGTGAAAGTAAATCCAAACGAAAGATAGCGTTCACTATATTGCCTTGAGCTCACCATCTTTGCTTTCTTTTTCCCACCAGTCATACCAGGGCCTTCATCCGGGTCAGAATCTTGTCCAGGGCCCAGTTCGGAGTTTGCAGTTGTCCTTTTTAAAAACTTCTCCATGACTGTCACCACGGCCTCTCAGGTGCATCACTAATTCTCTTGGAGGAACGAGGCAATCAGCTACGTGTTGCCACACGGACAAATATTACATTACTCTGCCAGCCTTTACAGCACGGACACTGGACAATGACATAATATTTGCAGAAAATTATTAATAAATGTTAATTAAAAAAAAAAAGTGATATTGGATAATTTCTCACGGCACACCTGACGATCTCTCACGGCACACTAGTGTGCCGCGGCACAGTGGTTGAAAATCACTGCACTAGAATACAATAGTACAAAAGGTGTTGGGATTAAGTGGGTAACCACGGTAACAGCTACAACAGTACAGGTTCAAGCTGCTCCTATTTGAGGTGAATGCAAGTAGCTCTGGCCAGTTGAATAATTTAAATGTCACAAGTCAGTAATGTAGAGTATATTGTACGACACTTGTTGAAGGAAAAAAAAAGATCTATACATTGTGAAATAAAGCAAACATTGCAAAAGTTAGAAGTCTAGTGGCTGAAGCTTCAGGTTCATATCAGTGTGATAGGAAAAAAGTGATCTACCATTTTCTTGTAGTAAAATACTGACGATAGAAACCATGGGAAAGATATATCAAAAGGACAAGGCTGTGATTCAGCTGAACAAAGCGAGCACAAAACTACAAAAACATGTGATGTACCCCAGAGCTAATCCTGCTGGTTCTGGATGACGATCAGCAGATAATCGTTCTCTGAAAACACATGAAGAAAAAAAGAATCAGCACAAGATACAAGTTCCTCCCGGTATCAGCTGTGTTTTCCCACCTGGTGCAACCAAGATCTTGTGCTTCTTGGAGCGAATGCGGAGGAAGGTGAGGTCGTTCTGAGGGTCCATTTCTCTGACGGTGCTCCTCGCCAGCTGTGTGAGCTGACGGAGGAGCCCGGCGTACTGCACGGTGGTGGAGTTGTCTAACGTCGATCTGATGGGGAAACCTGAGAACACGACGACATACTTTCACATCCAAACCTGCCGCTTTATTAATCTAAATATTAATAGCATACCGTCCGCTGTGACCACCAAAGTTCCGATCACACCTTTGCGGGATTCTATTCTTCTTAACGTGTCTTCAACTTCGGCCTGAAAGAAACGTGTCGTTAGTATTCGCCTCTCAAAAAACGACCGTCACTTTCCGAAGAAAGATCTGGAAGCGCTCACCATCGCGTCGCTCGCCGCTCCTCTCGCGTCCCCGAGTCGCCCACAGCAACGGAAGTGACGACAGACGTGCCGGGTTACGCAGCCAGCAGGCGTTGTTTAGTGGTGGCTCCAGTGGTGTCTATTGTCGCTGCCAAAATGCCGGAGTTAGCGGTAGAAAACGTGGTTGTCCATCCTCTGGTGCTGCTAAGCGTCGTCGATCATTTCAACAGGTCAACATTTTAGTTCTGTAAATCCTCACTTCATTGTAGCTTTGAGAGCAGAGCTTTCGCGAGCGGAAGGTTGTTGCTAAGCTAAGCTAACGCTGCTGAGTCAGTGTCCTATTAAGAATGAGTTTAAGGATGATATTTGTATTTGTTTAGCGGTATTTAAGTTCCGAGAGTGTATATGGGAATGATACAAACCACGTGTCCAACATAGGTGAACTGAGCGACAACTTTGATATGTTTGACAACACGGTTATTGCGGTGTTAGCATAGCACGTAGAAACTAGCTGATTCATTCTGCCTGGTTTCATCCGATGTGAATGTATTTAGAACTATGCCCAAAGCTAACCCGCTTTCTGGTTATTGATTTCCACAGAATCGGAAAAGTTGGCAACCAGAAGCGAGTGGTGGGAGTTCTGCTGGGGTCATGGCACAAGAAAGTGCTGGATGTGTCAAACAGCTTCGCAGGTGAGTCTCACGTCGTCACACTGTTTTGCTTTTACATCCTCTCATAAATAGGCCTAATGGATAGTTATGTATAACGTATTGTTATGTTAGTTGTTATTGGCCGTGTATTTGTCTACAAGACAAATTATTATTATTGTTATCATCATAATTCAGTAATCAATTTTAGAACAATGTAACAAGTTTGAAGAATGACATAATATCTTATTGTACAAGATATTAGTGCTAAATTCATCTCAGTATTCACAAGACAGAATGGATACCTGGAAAGAAAATCTGCAAAAAGATTTGTCAATCATGCATGGGAGACAGTTTCAATTTTTTTCCCTGCCTAAGGGGTGTCTCCGATTGGGGGCTGCAATTGGTGATGTATTGGATTTTGACAACAGAGGAACTACGGGGTCATGTGTCACAACATTTCGAGAAAAAAAGATGAATACCCAACATGCCATTGTCGGGGTCCAGTATGCTGCTGGGGAGAACTCTGAGTTTGTGCCAGGCTCAGACTCATTCAATACACATAGTTATTGAATAGAGCCCGGTTGACCTCAGTAGATATAATAAGAATATTCCTCATGTCTGCACAAAATGTCTAAATGGATAAGGAACAGTATTTCACTTAAAACTCCTGGTAAAAAGATACCATGAAACCCCAAATTTGTTTTATTTGGATTGTACCCAGACAATCATAGGCTTAGGAGAGACAAATGCAGGTTAGCTGATGTCTGCCTTCTTGTTATGAAGTGTATAGCAATGACATGAGTATTTTACAATGCAGACAGACTCGTTTTTTTTATAAACAGAGCAAAGTACATTTTAAAACACATGGAGCACATTTATTAATAATGTGATTGACTTCAACTTGGCTGTCAAAGAAAAGGAATAGTTGTGACAGCAGCATCTTACTTGAATATTTCTTCATATATAAGATGTATTTTTATTTATAGGTATTACAAAAAACATTATTGCAAAGACTGTCTTGGTATGAATAATAGAAGCTTGTGGATTTATTTTTTGGTTCTATGTCGTATGATTATGTTAATTCACCTGCCTGAAAATGTGCGTGTTGGTTTATTTTTGTGGAAAATTCAGTTTAAAAAATTGGGGCAAAAAACTAAGCACTAGAGTTCCGTCTGTGTACACTCTACAGTGCCGTTTGATGAGGATGACCGGGACGACTCGGTGTGGTTCCTGGATCATGACTACTTGGAGAACATGTACGGCATGTTTAAGAAAGTCAATGGTGAGTGTTTGTTTCAGTGTGTTTAGTCCAACCATTGTATATATGGTGTATATTTGCATCACACTTTCTTTGTGTTTTATTCAGCCAGAGAAAGAATAGTGGGTTGGTACCACACTGGACCCAAGCTGCATAAAAATGACATCGCCATCAACGAGCTCATCAAACAGTACTGCACAAACTCTGTGCGTATTAACGGAGTTTGATGATCCGCTCTGAAAACACCATTTCAGGCTTGTTGTGACTTGTAACGTCTGGTGTTCTTCTAGGTGTTGGTCATCATTGATGTGAAGCCCAAAGACCTGGGTCTGCCCACAGAAGCCTACATCTCTGTTGAAGAGATCCATGATGTTAGTTATCAATATTATTAATATTGTTGAGGTGTTTAAGTTACCTTTTAAGATTCTGTATATTCTCTTGTTCTAGGATGGCACGCCGACATCCAAGACGTTTGAACATGTGACCAGTGAAATTGGCGCAGAAGAAGCAGAGGAGGTTGGAGTGGAGCACCTCCTTAGGTACACGCACAGAAGCTCAACATACTCATTGGTTTTGGTCCCCTGAAACAAGCTCATGCCTCTGAAATGTCTCCAGAGATATTAAGGACACAACTGTGGGGACGCTGTCGCAGCGCATCACCAACCAGGTTCATGGCTTGAAGGGACTCAACTCTAAGCTGCTGGACATCCGCTCGTACCTGGAGAGAGTAGCAGCTGGGAAGCTTCCGATCAACCACCAGATCATCTACCAGCTGCAGGACGTCTTCAACCTGCTGCCCGACGTCAACCTGCTGGTGGGTGTTGGTTTCTCGCTCACTTTGGTGTGTCAGAAGCTCAAGAGTGAAACCTTTTCAACAATATTGCAAAGTTATAGTGATGGATGGTGGGGGGCTTTTGCTTTGATGGATGTGCCTCACTTCAAATGATTTGCATTCGGAAGTTCTGTTAAATGGTCACATGGCGAGTCACCAGGTAAACGCATGGCTCGTCCAGGTGGGATGCGAGGGAAAAAAAACTACAGTGAAACTTACTTGAGATTCATGAGAGTTGGACTTTAACAGTTAAGTAATGTGGTGCGGCATGTTGGGTTTGTTGAGTCAAACAAGAATATTGTAAATAAAAGTATAGGCCTCGGCTATTTAATTAAGAGGCCATGTCTTCGTCTGCTTCCTTCACTCTCAATGAAAGTTTTTTAGGAAAACTGATGGATTTTAACTGCGACTTCCGTGTTCGGCCTCAAGAGGTCGCCTAAACGCTTTGGCGGATTTAATCTCAGTCTGTGATTTTTTTTTTTTTTGACTGGAAGAACTTTATTTTTTTTTGTGTAATAAAACGTCCCTTTGACGGAAGTAGCTCTGTTCTCGCAGAGGTAAACATTGTTTTTAGAAGATTGAAATAATTATGGTGCATTTAGCTTCAATATTTGCCTTGTATCTTAGCTTATCATTTGCCACTGTGGTTCTGTCAGTTGTAATCTTTGTTTTGTCAGACACGTTGTATCCGGCTGCCCTTGACTCTCACATTGAGCTGAATTGAAGTCAAAACATTAGGCCAAGTGCTGTTTTCAGCCGGATGAGAGATTGTTTAAGAGAAAATACAGAAAACATACGGCCAGAGCTGCGAGAGATTTCTGTGCCTTAAATGGAAACAACAGAATTGGAGAACTATGTCCATAACTAACCCGATTTCCGGTTGTATTCTATTCATTTTCTATTATATTTTTATTGTTGAACTGAAGAACATTGATTTTCCAACTGATCCAATGTCATCTCAAAGTCCCACATGCAGCTGACTGTGCTGACTGCATGTTTTAAAGTTGGTCTGCTGGTGTCTCTGCAGGAATTTACGAAAGCCTTCTACCTGAAGACCAACGACCAGATGCTCGTGGTCTACCTGGCCTCGCTCATCCGCTCTGTCGTCGCCCTGCACAATTTGATAAACAACAAGATCTCCAATCGGGATGCAGAGAAGAAAGAAGGGCAGGAGAAGGAGGATGGCAAGAAGGAGAAGAAAGACGAGAAGGAGAAAAAAGACGAGAAGGAGAAGGACAAAGCAGATGCTGCTAAGAAAGATGAAAAGAAGAAGAAATGAGTTATTTAAAGACCATTCTCACGTCACACAGGCCTCATCTGGATGTTGCTCTACTTTTGAGTCCAAGCTCACCGAGCGGTATGTGGGTCTCGGGCTAAAAGTAGTAGCCATCTATATGAGGACGGCGTCTTCTGAGATTTGTCCTGACAAGTGGCATCATAAAGACTCTTACTATCCTCCAGAGATGATGTTTGCTCTTGTGTGAGATCATGAGGTTGTTTTCGCTGTCATGGCTCTCACACTGAGGGTGTTTTGCTACACCTGATGTTTGCTTTTTTTGTATGATAAACACGTGTCATTCATTAAAATTGGAGTCATTTAAAGCGGTGTGATGTCTGCGTCAGCTTAAGTGTTGGCACGACTGGTGTTGAGTGTGGAGATCGGGCTGAGCAAGGACCTCCAGGGACCCATCCTCCACGTGGAGGAGCATCTGAGGCGATAGTTGGATGTTGCCCTGATGGAAAAGATGCTGCACCTCTGCCTTCTGCACATGCTCATGTGATGCTTTCATCATAGCTCAAGTCCTAAACATCAACACACACATCTTTCATTCGATTTTATTGTGATATGTCGTGTACAGAGCATGTTACGAACATAATTTCCCTTGGGATTGATTTGAGTTTTTTCTGATTCTGATTTAGATGAGAGATCCACAACACCATAGACAGGTCACGTGCGTATAGACAAGATTGTCAGTACTTAAAGAACAATTATAGCGATAATACCTTGTGTATTTTCATTGTCAGTAATTGGGTCTGAAAAGGAATAAAAAAGACAATGAAACGTCACTCGGCACAAGTTGCTGCATGAAAATGGAGAAATAAGAAATAACGCTGAACTAACAAAAATATTACTTTTTGCTAGTAGTTTTGGTTATTTTTAACAAAATTAATGCGGGACAAAATATAATATATATATATATATATATATGTGTGTGTGTGAGTGTGGAGGTGACCTCCGGTTTCTTGCTCATCGTTATTTGTTTCTAGTTATGAATGATGTATGTATTCATTTCTGCTATTAAATGGGGAAGGAATCCCTGTCTCTCTCAGGATCGCACTTTAATCCCAGGTCGTGCCTGGCAAATCAGATTATCGGGAAGGTAAACGGGATTGTGACGTCACGGGTTTAAATCTCGTCATAAGGACGTGGCTGGAGGCGAGGACTGAAGAGCGGCGGCGGAGCATGAGTCCGCCAGACGCGTGCGTGAGACGGAGCCAGACGGACCTCGACGGCGACAACATGACCTCGTACCTGCAGGTAGAGATGCCGAAGTGCCCGTTTGCTTGTTGTGCTGCGGTGCAGACTTGTTTACTTTGGGGTGTGGTGGTGTCGTGCATCCGCGCAGGTGTCATCATCAGCGCGGTCTCCCTCCGCCGCATCAGCTAGTCCCTGAAGTGTGTGACTGTGAGCAGGTGGTGAAGAGGCAGCGAGGGGGGTCTCACTGATGACGTCTGTCAGTAACAGTGGCTGGGCTCTTCAAGTTGAGCCTGGCTTTACGTTGAAGTGGCTCACATGCGTCAAGATCCGCGTTGTTTCTCACTTCTTTCACTCTGTCGTGGTGTCCTGAATGAGGCTTTTAATGCTTTGTCTGTTCAGTTAAAAATCAATTTCAGACTTGACTCAAAGTTTTTCACCATGAGTCAACAGGAAACATGGCTGCAGAGGAGTTAGAAGGTAAATAATATGCTCATAAGCGGCTCCATGCTTTTGTGTGTAGATCGATGACGATGAGAAAGGTCACGACCTGAAGCTCTTCTGCGTGCCCCGGCATTATGAGGACGACCTGGAGAAAGTCATCATCCCTCATGGGCTCATCATGGACAGGTAACCTGTCAGCAGTTGGTCACATGATCTGTTGCGCTGCAGCATTTGTTTATCAAATCAGTGTGGCTCAGACTGAGGGGCGCTTTGAATGAGGTGTCGGGTGGAAGGTGCCGATGTTGATGTCACTTCCTGCTGCGTTAAATGTATGTGATCAACCGTGTGGTTTTATGTTTATTTTACGGTGAAGACCGTAAGTTCCACATATTTCAGTGGTCCCCAACCTTTTTATCACCATGGACCGGTTGGTGCTTGACAATTGGAACGTGGCCCGGGGATGTGAAGTTGCCACTTTGACCCGTCATATAAGGCCTCTGCATGTTCGTGTACCCACTAAGACTCACAAACTCTCCTCCTCTCGACCAGTGCCCTCGTGCTCTCTGACTCTGGTCATGTAAAGTGCATGAAAATTTTAAATAACCATATGGTTAAATCAACGGGAGAGGGTCCCATCTGGGAGTGACGGTAGACGCCATCAATCCATATTTCAAGGACGGCTCCTGGTATTGTTTGTTAAAAACTTTCTTCTACTTGGAAGTCGTAGGCTCTTCTGTCTCTTCACTGAGCCTTTTCTCCTTTGCAAAGAAACAACTGTTTCCTACTCATTTTCCCAGCTTGTGGGTTACATTTTGGCTCTCAAATGACTTAAGGCTTAACCGAGAGAATCCGGTCATGTTTCAAAATAAAAGGTTTTTCAAAATAAAAGATCCTTCAGCCTCAGATAATACACAAAACGTATTTGATGAATTATTTCTTGTGCTGTACCAATGGATCCACGGACCAGTACCTGTCCCCGGCCCGGGGGTTGGGGGCCACTGCTTTATTTCAAGGTGCCGCGCTGTTGTCCAACCGATGAACTCCTTCTCCAGTTGCTTCCTACTTACATCAGGTTTTGGACAGTTCTTGGCAGGTTGTTGACATTTCTCTCTAAATATCAACCGATGGGCCACATAAAATGAGTTGGCTGGCCAGATTTGGCCCCTGAGCCCAAGGTTCGACACACATGTTCCAGTAGAGAGCACGGACCTGGAGGGGATGGTTCTGATCTTGCTTTTCCTCTGTGGTTCCTTTGATGTTCCAGGACGGAGCGACTGGCCCGGGACATCATCCGGGACATGGGCGGGCATCACATCGTGGCTCTGTGTGTGCTGAAGGGGGGGTACAAGTTTTTTGCTGACCTCCTGGACTACATCAAGACCCTGAACCAGAACAGTGACCAGTCGGTGCCGCTGACCGTGGACTTCATCAAAGTCAAGAGCTACAGTGTGAGTCCACGCTCGCTTTAGTCGCGACAAAAATGGAGGCGGAGTTTAAAGTGAACATGCTTTTGTCCTCCAGAATGACAAATCCACCGGGAACGTCCAAGTCATCGGGGGAGATGAGTTGTCCAGTCTGGCAGGAAAGGTCAGCGTCATGAGTCATGAGTCGACCTTGTGAAAAACTAACTCTTCTCTTGGTTTTGTTTCCGCAGCACGTTTTAATCGTTGAGGTGAGAAGCTTTTCAGTCGTAGCCAGCTCTCTGGCTGGGGAACGTTCTGGAGGCCTCACTCTTCCGCTCTGTGTCCTCCACCAGGACATCGTGGAGACAGGGAGGACCATGCAGACGCTCCTCTCCATGCTGACTGAGCGTAATCCCAAGATGGTGAAGGTAGTGAGGTGGGTGTGATCCTGCGTGACGGACAGCTGTGAGCGACGGCCCCTCTTTGCTAATGGACCTTGCATTAGCCAGGAGAAGCTTAGAGTTAATCTGCACTGATGTTTGCAGTGAGTGGCCACTTCCCTGCCGTAGACCAGGACATCTGGAGGCCTGTGTTTCCCTTTATGCCCTTGTTATGGCGCCATGCTCAGCCTTGACTTGGTGCACTGTCTGTGCATGTCGCAGGGTTTCAACTGGAGTGACTTTATTTGGATTTGAGGTGCAGAAAAAAAGCCAGTTTCACCACATTGTTCTATCTATCCATGATGAAGCAGAATAGTGAGAGTGTGGATGGAAAATTAAAGTCTAAAAATCTTCAGTGTGGAAGCAGTGGAATAGTTCAGTGCGCATTATTTAACTCCCTTTTTGTGAACTGTAACTTCATTGCTATTAAATGGAGTCGCTCTAATCTTTATTGTTGATAATACTGTGCAAAATTACATTTAGATGTTGAGGTTTTTGCAGACTTTTCCTTCTGGTATTTGTCAACTGATGCAAAACGCTGTGGGATTCGCTGTCGGGCGTTTTCATTTTTCCGCTATTGACACTCTTGAGTATCGTGGACTCCGATTGGCTCTGTGAAACCACATGATTTGACATTCACGTGTGGTCATTGAGACATGCTGCTCCTCTTGAGTCTTGTTTTTTAACCCGTTTCTAGTTCCTTCTAAACGTTAAGAAAATTTATTTGAACATCAAAACCTCCCCACTGTCTCTACCGGCTCCACCCTGCCTGCACTCTCTTCTTCACCCCACTAGCCAGAACACAATTAAAGCATTTATTCATGGTCGGCTTCGTAATGTCGCTGACTTCAGAGGACCGGATGAAAGCAGGCATGTGACCCATCTCTGGCCCCCAGACCACACTTTGACTAGCTCTTAATATCTTGCTGTGAAATTGAAATATCTGTACTACCCTGCTGTGGCACTAGGTGGCAGCACAGCTGCTGTCTTCCTTTGTCCTGGCATATTCTCAAGTTTCTCCTCCATGTCGCTGCAGCCTCCTGGTCAAGAGGACTCCGAGGAGCTCTGGCTACAGACCAGACTGTGAGTATCTGCCGTCCCATCGCGCCGTTGCCTTCATCCCCATCTCAGTGCTGGATTAGTTAATGAAAATGAAAGGCCGACCTCCCACTCACGCCGACGGCCCGTTGCGTAAGGCTTTCAGACAGATTATCTGTTGAAGATCTCTTTAACTGGACCCAGTGAGCTCAAGTGTGACCCACCGTCGACACCCACTGGACCAGTAAACTGTTGCATAACTGTTTTTGACGTCCTCATTTCCTGCCGGTGATATTTCTGCAAACTTCTCTGCTTCTATTTTTACCCGCAGACATCGGCTTTGAGGTGCCGGATGCTTTTCTGGTGGGCTACGCTTTGGACTACAACGAGTACTTCAGAGACCTCAGTGTGAGTCCACTTCACTCTGTGCTAGGACTTATTGCACTCTTCCCCCAACAATTCCATTCTTTGTTTTAAATTCATGTGTATTCCATGTGGCTTCTTCTTTCAACTTCTTTTTTTTGGCCTCTTTTATAGTTGAACTTTATATTTTTTTTTAAGATTTACGTCCGATGCAAACACCACAGATGGATATAGTTTTCCAGGGAACATTTTTCATGTCATAACCAAAACATCCACGATGATGAAGACAAAATAAGAACCATTTACAAAACAGTGGTGAGGCCAGCAATGTTGTATGGTTTGGAAACAGTGGCACTGAGGAAAAGACATGAGGCAGAGCTGGAGGTAGCAGAGATGAAGATGCTGAGCTTCTCTCTGGGAGTGAGCAGGATGATGATAGGATCAGAGGGACAGCACATGTGCTCAGGTGTTTAGGAGACCAAGTCAGAGAGGCTAGATGGAGATGGTTTGGACATGTACAGAGGAGAGAGAGCCAGTATATTGGTAGATGAAGATGTTGAGGTTAGAACTGCCAGGCAGAAGGTGGAGAGGAAGGTCAAAGAGGAGGTTTATGGAGGTGGTGAAGGAGGACATGAGGTTTGTAGGTTTGAGAGAAGAGGAAGCAGAGGACAGGGGGAGATGGAGGAAGATGATCCACTGTGGCCACCACTGAAGGGAGAAGCCAGAAGGAAAAGACTGAATAAGTAATATTGAAACGTTAGATAAAAAAAAAAAACCGTCAGGATAGACACACACTTGGTGCAGCACAGTTCACTCAGCACTGGAACACTTCCACCCAGATGTTTAAGCTTATTCTATATCATTTCGATCACTCAGGTGTCAAATATTAAAATGTTGTGAGGGGCCATCATGCCAAAAGATAGAAGATGATGACTGCAAAACATGATATACAAAATATATATTTAAGTTACAAGGACAAAATGGAGCTAAAAAGATTAAATGTGAGTATGGATATTAACAAGTGTAAATATACCACGAAACCTATAAAATATTTATTGTTATATTTCATTTCAATATAAATCATAATTTAACTATGGGCCAAACTTCTAAGAAAGATTAAAAAGAGGCCATTTATTTCAAAATATATTTTCATTCCATGTAGGAACAAGAAATGCTCACATAAAATTGCGAATGAAAAGAAGAAAAAAAAAAAGTTTGCCTTAATACAAGTCATGTTATATTTACGGTTGAACTATTAATGGCTAAAAAAAGCTACAGGTCAAAATACTACATATCAGTTTTATAGTTTCAGCCTGAGCTCATGAGCATCACAAAAATAGAGGCAAAGCGCCGTATATGGCCCCTGGTTTCCACTTAGCTCAGGTCTACTCTAACTTATTCGACTTTTAAAACTCATTCTTTTTTTTTAAATCAAGACATCAAGACTAAATACATTAAAATTAAGTGTGGTTTTGGAGATTCTGTTGGTCAGCCTGTTTTATTTCCACAAATAAAACTGTTGGGGTGATGGTGAGTGCTGTCTCTGTTTGCTGTTGTACATACTATGTTTTTTCATGAGGAGTTCTTGAACATAACCCTTGATATTGAAGGGATTAATGTGTGCGAGAAGTGGAGCCATATTCACAAAATACCCTTGATAAAGTTAGTGTTTTGGATGGAGCAGAAGACAGGGGACACCCTGGAAAGGTTGCCAGTGCTTCACAGGGAGCCTATAGACAGACAATCACCCACACACATTGAGAATCATCCACTGGACTGCGGGAGGAATCCAGAGTTTAAAATCCATCTGCTCCTGTCAAACTCTCAGACAAACCAACACACATTAACACCTCCTTTCCTTTCTGTCCCACAGCACATTTGCAAACTGAACGAAGAAGCCAAGGAGAAGTACAAAGTGTGAAGACGAGCGACAGACACGGCGACACTGTGACATCTGCGGCCGGACTGTGATCTGAATGTTTATTTTTCTACCGGAGCCACAGGATGGACGGATCCTTTAATTTAATCACTTCTGTAAAGATTTTACTGGAGATGTTTTATGTCATGGAGAGACTGTTCTTGTTTAAGTCCCTCTGTCTCAGGGCTCTGTGAGTGAAGACGCCTTCGTCACTTTGTGTTTGACGTTTTTTGGGGTTTTGCTGTTGACGGCAACACAAATCCAGGTGACACCTTAATATTTCCTGTGTTTTATTCTTGGATGTCCCGGTGCCTCCACCACCGCTGTGGCGGACTCTTATTTACACACGGTGGGTTCGATGCTGTCATCATGGTGGCGACTCAGGATTCAGGTGCACGTCAAGCCATAACATTATGACCCGCTACCTATTACTCTGTGCCACATTCTGGTCTGAAACTGTAGTGTGAAGGAAAGTATAATTCATCAGATTAAGTTTGTCTTTTAGTTGTAATGATGTGTGTATTGTGCACTCCATCTTTAAAAGATTCATAGTTTACGAAAGACTCATCGCCTCACTCTTCTGTATTTACAGTGAAGGGCAGACCATAATACTATCGTTGAATGTAAAGTGAAGTGTGCATGAATAATAATAATAATAATGCGCCTTTCTCACTGTTATCCTAAGTTAACCCTTCCAGTAATAAATCTCAAATTAACAAAGAATAATAGCTCATGACCTTCACCTTCTTCTGCCGCTTATCCAGAGTCGGGTCGCGGAGGCAGCATTCGGAGCAAGGAAGCCCAAACTTTCCGGTCCGCACAAACCTCCTCCAGCTCCTCCTGGGGAGACCGGAGACAGAATCTCTCCAGCGAGTCCTGGGTCTTCCCCGGGGTCTCCTCCCGGTAGGACATGCCCGGAACACCTCCCCAGGGAGGCATCCAGGGGGCATCTGGATCAGATGCCCGAGCCACCTGAGCTGGTTCCTCTCGATGTGGAGGAGCAGCGGCTCCACCTCGAGCTCCTCCCGGATGACCGAACTCCTCACCCTACCTCTAAGGGTGCGCCCAGTCACCCTGCTGAGGAAACTCATCTCAGCCGCTTGTATCCGCGATCTCATCCTTTCGGTCATTACCCAAAGCTCGTGAACATATCCGAGGTTCGACTATTGGCCGAAGTCTCCTCTCTAGTACCCTGGAATAGACCTTTCCAGGGAGGCTGAGGAGTGTGATCCCCCTGTAGTTGGAACACACCCTCCGGTCCTCCTTCTTAAAAAGGGGGAGCACCACCCCGGTCTGCCAATCCAGAGGCACTGTCCCCGACTGCCACGGGATGTTGCAGAGACGTGTCAGCCACGACAGCCCGACAACATCCAGGGATTCCAGATACTCAGGACGGATCTCCTCATCGCTCATGAGTTCTGTTAAAATGCAGTACGTCCTGAGACCACTAGATGGCGGTGTGTTGTTGGCTGTTCACGTGACATGCTACAGCTTCCGGGTTGACCCCGATGCAATACACAAACATAAGGACTGTAGTTTTGTATGAGGAAAAACGAGTAACAGCCAATGTTGTTTCCTTTTTGGACGACAAAAACAGACTTGTATCTTGATCCATCTACTCGGTACATGCTGTTAGATGATCAAAGTTCGAGTTGACCCTGAGTCGCGCGATGGGGATCAAGGAAGACGCTGAAGAGGTTTTGAAGCGGCACGACTTCAGCGGCGACGTGGATCCTGTTCCCGCGCTGCCCAAAGCTTCGGTCCTGATCCCTCTGATGGTGAAGGATGGAGTCCTGCACGCGCTGATGACTCTGAGGTCGATGCAGGTGATAAACCGAACGAGTCCAGCGGAAACTGTGCTGTGGCTGATGGTGTCTTGACGCCGGTTCAGATGAGGACCAGCGCGGGTGAGGTGTGTTTCCCGGGGGGGAAGATGGAGCTGGGAGACCGGGACGAGGTGCACACGGCCCTGCGAGAAGCCGAGGAGGAGATCGGGCTTCCACCTGACCTCGTCCAGGTGGTCAGTCGACTGGTGCCCATCACCAGCAAGGTTCACTCTAAACTATACACACTTTTTTTTTTTTTTTTTTTTTTTTTTTTTTAAAGATAAACAGTTTAACTCGTGAAATAAACTGTTCAGTTTAAAATAAACTTCCCTCAGAACAGATAAAAAAGTGCGATTAGCTGCTATGTCAATCCATTGACTGAAAGCTTTACTGCCACAGTTCGGTCTGCTGGTCACGCCGGTGGTTGGCTTCATACCGGAGACCTTCACCCCCTGCCCGAACCCTGCTGAGGTCAGCGAGGTGTTCACGGTCCCTCTGGACTTGTTCCTCTCGCAGAAGAACCACGTTAATCCACACGGCGCCATGCGTCACTCGTTCACCTACATCGACCCGTCAACGGGCACCGAGCATCGCATCTGGGGTCTGACCGCCATGTTCGCCATCATGGCGGCGGTCTTGGCGCTGGGGAGGAAAACAGAGTTCGACCTCGGGCTGGACTCCGTGGACTTACCCCGGGCGCTACGGCAGCGACTTAGGAAGACGATGAGCAAACTGTGACGCAGCTTCACTTGCCGATGACGACTGCAATTTCTCTCTGCGTAGTTTCACCACTAGTCCATGATAACAGGAGTAATATATAATTTGTGGAGTCAGTTCTATTTCCTTATTTCACTTGCTAAAAAAAAAACGATTATTGCGCATGTCAGAGAAATTAAAGGGCTCCTGAAGTGTCAAGTGTTATGATCTTTCTTTGGGTGTCAGGACATTGTGTTGCTTACATGAAAACTGACACATTTTTTTTATTTTATTTTACATTTTAAAACATAGGTTTTTCAGCTCTCAGCCAAAAAGGTTCAAGATCCCTGCTCTATCGTGTCAGCTAGCTGACCCTTTTTTTGGTGGCGACTTTTTTTTGGCCAGGCAGTATATATATATCGATTTTTAAAAAAAGATTTCCTACACATTTGTCGACTAAAAACAAGATATTTCATTCTAATTTCATTGGTCATGTCTCACTTCTTGCACTGCAGACACAAGATAACAATAGCTCAGCTTTAGGTCTTTATTTCCCTCATTGTGTGTCTATTTTCACCTTCTCTGTAGTTAAATGAAAAGTTAAATAAAATAATTGTTAGCAATGCTCATTTTAATAGTATGTCTTTTCTTTCACAGTAAACAAATATGTAAAAATCTATCTTGTTATACATGTTTTACCTGCAGTTGTGTTACAAAGTTATTCACCACTGAAAAAAACAGATATTCCTATAAGTGATGACAGAATAAAAATTTTCCTAGTTTTATATTTCGGAGGCAAAATTCAAGTTACATTTTCAACTCGTCTTTTGGCTTGACGGCCCCTCATAACAGTCAATGTAATGTTAAGTTGACCACGCTGGCAACTTCAGAAACCAAGCAGACAGACATGGAAGCCAATGTTGTGCCAGTCAGAGCTGATCTCCTTTTCCCCGTTTCAATTGCGTTCAGATCTTCTCACAATGTAAAAAAAAAAAATCTGATTTTTATCTCAACCGAAGATCTTGGTCACCACTCTACCGTCTAAATTCAGCTTCAAACATGGCAACAGAAGCAGGTTTTATTAATTGATTTAATGTAGCAGCAGGATTACAGATATAAACTGAAGTATACAAATGTCCAGACCAAGGCAAAGTACATGTTAATAATAGTTCAGATGTTTGATAATCACACTGGGGAGAGGAGGGGGGGTGGGGGTCAACCATTGTCCCTACTGCAGGGTTGTAAGGCTAGATACTAAAGCTCAAGCTACATAGAACAGATACAACCCGACCGAGGGAGGATGAGAGCGAAACAAACCAGGGAAGGGTGAGTAAACTGATTACACACGGATACAGCTCACACTATTGGCAAGTATAGTGACCTCATCACGGCTGCTCTGTTTTAGTCACGCAGTTCACAGCAACACTAGTAATGTTGACAAGCACATCAACACAAGAAAGCTTTCCATTCAAACAATCTCGTCCCTTTGACCTCACAGGTACAAATCTCATGAGGCGTGAAAAAATATACGTTTTCTACTGATTCACTTCACAATTGTTGGTAAAGGAGTCGAAATAGTGCGGGCGCTGATTTGAGTGGAACAGAGCCGAATAGCGATGACTCGGTGGGACACCGGTAAAGCAAAGTAACGGTTATCAAGGCACACAAAGTTCTTTTGAAAGCGTCACCATTGAAATGTATACCCCTGCAGTATACTTCACATTTAAATATACACGGATGTTCACGTACACAACTGAGGGACACGAGTCTGTGTGCTATCATCCATTTATTCTTCTCTGCCGGGTGGAGGGTTCCTCTGCGCGTCCCGGGTGGCTCGGAAAAAAAAAAAAAAAAAATGACTTCACACCACAAAACTGACGGATAACCACAGCCGACGGTGGTGCCACTCCTGCCGCGCCTCAAAATAGATGCTCTCTGAATCTAATTGGTCCACACCGTGAGGTAAAAATTACATTCATAAAGCTGAAGTCACAGGATGACTTTCTGTGTTGGTATGGCTTCAGGAGGCAAGCGGATGCACACGTCCTCTCCCACGTCATGTGCTTTCTTTCACTCCTCCCCTTATGGAATGCTCACGACCGCCTGATCTACAGTTCATGGATGAGTCAAAGTGCCATTTGAGATATGTGACCAACACATAAACCCCCCCCCCAAACACCTGTCTTCAGCTCACTCTATTGCTCGAGCAGGAGAAGCCATCTTGGCTCCAGCGTTTCTCATTTTGCAAGGCAGCACGCTTCCAAGGACGCTGTTCTGCTTCACATCGATTTATCCTTCCTGTTCCGAGGGAATTTAAAAATTCCGTCTCGCTGATGATATCATGGCTGCTTCAGTCGTGTCCATCCTTGTCACCATTCTAATGTTGTACAACCAAGTGTGACTATCTCCCAAACGAAGTAGAAAAAAATCAAAATATGACCGGCTAAGAGTGACTTTATGTTTACACGCCAATATCACACATAGATTTATGGGGAAGAAAATGTGTAAAAATACAGTGAATTTAAATGTACAGATGCGTTTTAAGTGAAAAGTACAGTGACAAAGGAGCTTTCAATTGAGACAGACTTTGAAGTACATGATAAAATCTTCACAGAAATTTGGATTTGAAGTCAAACCGCTCAATATTAAAGTGCAGTAGCAGAGCTTGGGTAAGCCTTCAGTCAGTCAGGGAAACACCGTCTCTCCCCGACCTGCGTGTAAGTGCAGCGCTCAGTTGCGTCCCTGAACGTGTGCTAATTCAAACTGAGAAAGGCGACTTCGGTTGCCCTCGAACCTGCTTGTCTTCTTTCGGGAAACGCCGACGTTCTGTGCTATGAGCTGTAAAACCAAACTGTACAAAAATACTCTACATTTCGATACATGGATACAAAAGTCTATAAAAGATAAGTTACTTTAAAAATGGATCACTAACAGCTGCAGGACAAGAAGTAGCTATGAAAAATGTAAACAAATGTGGATGTTAGCGACGCTTCTCAGCCGATTTTAAAAACGTTTGGAGTTCTTCCGATGGTGTCAAATTGGCTAATAAGATATGGAAAATACAGCAGAATTGTATCAAATGGGTGGAAAAGTAAATCTGCCCTGGGGAAACAAAGTACCCTCTCATGAACGCCCACCTGCCATCAGTGAAAGAGCTGCATAATTTAGTAGAAATAAGTAAACATCATATCACGAGACAAGATGGCAGCGATGACAACAACGGGAGCTTTGGTATGTCTGGCAGCGTCCAGACTGACCCCACGACAACAGCCAGCTCTAGAAACAAACAACACCAGTGCTATATAAGAAGAAACCGTCTTTGTCACCTCAGAAGTTTCCGTCACTCCTGGTCATAGCACCTTAGATTTGAATGGCAGCGTAACAGGTTCATTTGCGAGTCGCTTCACACATATCCAGACCGGTGCTGGACTTCACAGGGCGCCAGCCAGAACGACACACAAACGGCGGAATCTAAGAGCTACAAAGAACAAGTCGATGAAATCCTTCACCTGAATGCACAAAGAAGTGTAATCTGAAGTGTTTGGCCACACAAAAGCCCCACTGACCGCTCCGACGCTGCCTCTGTGGGAACTCCCTGCGTCTTCTGGACAGACTCGCTGGACCGCTGACTGGATACAAAGAGCGCTTCAAACAGGCGTTCTGCACACGTTGCCATGAACCGACTCGAACGTGGAAACCAGACAAGAGTTGTGGACGGATATAAGGATTAGCTGGTTACACAAAACGAGGTTATAAAGTGCTTCAGATAAAATGTTTATAAAACCACACGACAGCTCACTTCTGTCCACACTGAAATTGGGAATATCACTTAAAATCTCCAAAACAACAACAAGAAAAAAAAAAACGACTTCATAGTTGCACGCACTAAACACCCCATAGAGACAAAGACCACCGTCATAATAATATTCCCTCTTCGTTTTGATCCAAAATGTCATTTTTTTTAGCATCCAAACAAAGTGCAGTGATAATCCCGCCGTGCCAGGGCCGATTAGGGGAGGGGGGGGCGCGACATTCTAGAAATATACTTAATTTAATGTGTTACTCTCAGAGTAAATCCAGGTCTTGTAACAGATGGATCATTCTTTGTTCTCCATTGGAAAATAAGTTTAGAACGTTTTCTTCTCTAATTGTTCTACGTGACTCTCAGAGACAATCTGGTCTCTACGGCGCCAAAGTTCTGCCTCAGTCCTGAACTGAAATCATCTTTGAGCACCACAACAAACATCAACGACATTCACCTCGGGCTTCCTTTCAAATCCACGGTGAATTCTTCCATCAAATTTCCCACTTGAATAGCATGTTCCTTTATTTGCAACTGAGTTTTAAAATGTCCAAAACAATCCAACACAGTTCCTCAGAAACAAAGGACCAATACATTTTGCATCACTACTTTTGGCTTTAGAGCTGATGTGAGGACGGAGCGCCATCTGAAAAGTCAAAACCTGTTTGGTGTTTTAGTGGCAGAAACCAACCCCAGCCTTGGAACATCTCAGGGTTCACTCTGCTAAATAAGGGTTAAGTACATTAGATCCTACTTTAATCGGTGGACTCAGATTGCTAGTTGCTCAGACCAGCTAGTTGACTTTTGTCCAATGACAACTCTTACTACTGTGTGTTCTGCTGGCTGTAGAGACAATGTAAACAGCCGCTGCTAAAGGGAAGACAGTAACAATTGGGTGCTGGTTGCCCTTCCACCTTTCCAAAAAGTGAATTTAAAGCTAGGTTTTTTGTCTCCGATGCTACAATACCACACATCTTTAATAAGCAACACACAAGGACTATCGCAGTGAATGGTATACATTTGTGAATATGTGATCAATGTTGTCCCTCTAAACATCTTCCTCGTGTGAATTCAGTGTTCTCAGCGGAGATGACGATTCAAAGTGCTAATGTTGCGAGTGACGGTCAACCTTTGTGTCTGTGCATGAAATAGACCTGTTGTGCTCAAAGTGTTTTCCCCACAGGAATCAGGCAGAAATGAAACGCTGCAGTTTTAAAGCCCCTCTAGAGAACCCAGCTCCTCTACCAACATTCAGTTAATATCTGATTAAAATAGACTCTCTGCTGCTCATCTTCAACACGGAACACTGCATCTTGGAGACTGACGGATGAAGCCGCTGGAACCACCGGCTTCCGAGACTTAACTAAAGCGGACTGGCTGTACGAAGACCATAACTTATGATAAATATTTATATAAAATGAGATACATGGGCTTAAATTTGGGGGTCTAAGGAAAAGGAGTTTTAAATATTTCATTTTCTCTTTCACCAAGTGTCACTGCGATGTTTGCTGCTCAGCTATAAAACTCACGACTCGTGTTCGTCACTGCTTCTGCAAGCTTTCCAGGATGTCCTCGATCTTGTCCATGTTGGACGATGCCGATAATGTGGCCTGCAGAGAATTCTGTAAGCTGCCCTGTATCTGTGCGGGGAGGTTGGTCTGCATGGGGGTCGTCAGGCCGCTCTCCATGGTGGCCTGCAGAGCTGTCTGCGTGTTGGTCTGCATGGCGTTCTCCAAGCTCGACTGTAATTGTGCCTGAAGGGAGTTCTGCAAGTTGCTGTGCATGGCCACTGGGATTTGGGTCGCAGCCTGAGATATAGACTGGTCCATCAGAGGCTGCATGTGAGCAGAGTTCTGGGCCTGATTCTGAGACGGTAAGCTTGGTCCAGAGGAGTTGAGGAGCTGTGGGGTTTCTGGAAAACAGAAACGTGGGCCAATCAGAACATGATAAGTTAGGATGATTGACATGATCGTCATTCAATTGTCAATTGTTTTTTTTTAAATATAAATGTCTGTTTAAGAGATTTGTAAACAGTGCTTTTGCCTGTATTATTCTCCACAGACAGAACAAGAGAGGTATTGGTTAAGCCTGTCTGTGCATGTATGGTGCCATCACCACCATATGGTTGCGTTTGAGTGTGAAAACTCTGGGATTGCCATGTTTCATGCTGTGTATATCGAACACTGAAGGCTGCTTCTCTCACCGTTCTGGATGCCAAACACAAACAGGTTGGGCGGTCCCTGTGGAGCGACGTTCCCCCCGACTGCGGTCTGGAAAAGCTGCTCCGGAGGCTGCTGGCCAGGACTTGCGACCACGCTAACCCCTCCCTGCACAACAAAGATGGTGGTGTTGGGGGCCGTGGCCTGGCTGCTCAGCTCCTGGGAGCCAATGGTGCTGTGAATGCTGGACAGAGACGTCTGAGGCAGGAACAGCTCCACGGGTTGACTGTTGGGAACGCCGCTTGTGCTCAAGCCAACTTGCATTGGCTGCTGTTCCTGGAACAGGTTCTGCGCCTGGTTCTGGGTTGACGTGGAGCTGCTGCCTGAAGAGCTCTGGTCCTGGAAGGACATTGGCTCTGTGGTCTCAGTTTGGGGAATTCCAACATTCATGCTTTCCATAGCAGAGGGGTCTTGTGACCGAGTGTTGAAGAGGATTGTTGGAGCGATGGCCTGTGGATTTAGGTCTGCGGTGCAGAGGAGCAAGCCGGTGGTTTGGGCTTGGGGGACTGGGTTTCCCTGGGAGTGGGTTTGGAGACTTTGGAACAAAGAGCCTTGTTGGCTGATTGGCATCTGCGCCGGCTGCTGCTGGTTCTGGTGGGGAGACTGCTGCTGCTCCATGGGAGTGCTCTGTTGTTGTATTTGGGATATCTGAGCTGGTGACTGGTTCTGGAACACTGCAACGGGTTGGGTCTGACTCGAGGAGGTGTCCATGGATGAGATGAACGCCAGCTGTGGCTGCTGGTGTGACTGTGGGTTTTGGGTGGTCATGTACAGAGTTGAGCCAGCAGACTGCTGCTCTGAGTTAAGACCGCCACTGGTCAGAACCGAAAGCCTGTTGTGAATGAGAGCAGCCTGGACCTGCTGCTGCTGGGCGCTCTGGGTCTCTTCAAGGGGTCTTGGGGACTGGAAGAGCTGCTGGGGGGGAGAGGTGTGAGACGGAGGCGGCGTTGGGAAGCTGGTCTGAATGGTAAGCAGCTCGCCGGCTTGTTGCAGAATGGAAACGGGTTGCTGTACTTGAGGAGCCTGGTGGATCTGAGGCTGCAGCAGCTCGGCCTGGAGGCGCTGCTGTAGGTTCTCCAGAACCTGCTGCTCCTGCAAGTTGTTTAAGCTTTGATTCTGCTGCTGAAGCTGTTGCAAATTAAGTGTCTGATCCTGAAGCTGGATGTTGTTCAAGACTTGTTGCTGACTTTGTTGCAACTGTTGCTGTTGAATGTTCTCGATGATTTGTTGTTGTTGCAGTTGCTGTTGGTCTTGAGGCTGAAGAAGGAGTTGTTGTTGAATCTGGATGGATCCCATAACCTGCTGCTGCTGCTGTTGCTGCTGCTGCTGCTGTTGCTGTTGTTGAAGGCTGTCAATGATCTGCTGCTGCTGCAACTGTTGATGCTGTTGGAACTGCATTTGTTGTTGTATCTGTTGCTGCTGCTGTTGTACTTGTTGTTGTTGCTGTATTTGTTGCTGCTGATGCAAGTGTTGTTGTTGCATCTGTTGCTGCTGTTGTATTTGCTGCTGATGCTGCTGCAACTGCAGCTGCTGCTGCGGCGAGAGCGAATTCTCTGTGTTCCCCAGTCGAAGGCTGTTCATGTTCTCCTGTACGTGCTGCTGCAGGGAGTCCGCGGAGGGCGTGGGGCTGTACAGAACCGAGTTCAGCTGTTGCTGTGCTGCCTCCAAAACCTGCTGGAGAGTTGGGTTATTTCCGGCACGGATTTCCCGAACGGCCATCTCTAGTTGGCTCACTTCTTCCTGGGGGAATAATGGAACTGGAGATGGTTGGGCCTGTTGCTGAGAGGGCGAAGATAATTGAGGCATAGTGACAACTACAACTGCTCCACTGCTGTTGGAAGCTTCAGCAGGCAGGCTCTCCTGTGGGTCTCGGAGGAACTGCTGAGGAACCTCTGGGGTGACAGGTGGAATTGTTGGATCTCCAGCCACTGGGAAGGTTGCTGTAGGTACAATATCTTGCTTTTGAAGGGTGCCCAGAGGCTCCAGGTTTTGGAACACAGGAAGAGCCTGCGGGAGCTCTACGTCCTCTGACTGTAGGGGAATGGAACTCTGGAACGTGTCGCCCCCTGGACTAGAGGTCATTTCCAATGTCTGCTGTACAGAGGCCAGTGGGTCGGAGGACGGCTGCAAAAAAAAAAAAAAAAAGGTTCCACGTTCAGTGACCAGTGTGAGACTTTGAGCTCTATCAAATGAGAGAGTCTCACCTTAAAAACATCTGAGGGCGGTGGATTGCTGGACACCTCCATCGGCGTGTCGTCTTGGCGTTTGCAAGGCTCAGCAGGGTTCTCACTCAAGTCGGTTTTGATCTGGACATCGAATATGCAGGTGTTGACGAGTGAAGCGGCCTCTGTCTTGATAACGGTGGCGTTTGGGTCGTTAGCTGAGGGAAGAACATCATCTTTAGAACATGATCAGCAGGAGCTGGAGCACCAGGGCTGTGCAACAGTAAAATCTGATGGGACCATTGTTGATTGTTTATTTAATATCTATAATTTTTTTATTATTCTATATGTATTTCATCATCATTTATGTTTATACATTACGGGTATCTATTTATTTGTCTTGTATTGTTTGACAGCTTGTAACTCCACTTTTTTTATGCTGATGCTGTGGATGTCTTTGGAGTTTGTAGTGTATCTTTAATGCCTGGTGTGTGTCACTGTCTTTGTTGTAATTGGCTGCGGTGACATGTTGAATTGCCTCACTGTGGAATAAATAAAGGTCATCTAAACTAATGAGATTTGTAATCTAATCTGCGGAATGGCGGCAATACAGTGGGAGAATGGTTGAATTACATGATTCTCCAACTCATTCACTGACCAATAAGCAACACTTATTTGCACGTTTGCCTTGTCTAATCGAACCTTCTCCTGGTGTCATCTGAACCTGTGGAGACTGGTTAGCAATAGCCCACTTTTGAAGTGATCAGAATTGATGTTGGTGTTGTGGAGGTCCATGAAGATATTGGCAGGTTTTCCGCCATTCAAAACTGAGCTTGAGCCATGTAATTCTTAAATCATGGTAGTTTACTGAGTGATGAAATAAGAAGTCATATGAAATGAGCATCTTGGTGGAGGTCTGCACCGCCTTAAATGAAAATAAACAAGTGATGTGTTATTCAGCCACCCATTATAGGTTCTACCTGTGTCTGGAGTGTAAGTGAACGGCTGCGGCTCGTGAGATTTTCCTGCGTTGGTCATCACAAAGATTCCCACGGAAGCCGGAGATGAGATCGACTGGTTGTGGAACGGTGGGACGGTCACTATTAAATGGTTCTGGAGGACAGACAAGTTGTTGAATGAGGATTCCAGCGATGAGAACACAAAGTGGAGCACTACCCAGCTCCACTTACCTGATGGAAAAGGTCCATGTCTATAGTTGCCTCAGCTTGCCAGGACGAGTCATCTACAAAAGGGAAACATTTATTTCCTTGGCCACAATCACAAACTGACATCAGTTCATGATATTTCTCCCACCTGCAACGTTTTCCTGAAAAACAACTTTGGTTCCTTTGAGGAAGTTCTTTCCTATGATGAACACTTCTTCTCCACCTCTCACTGAGCAGCTGTGGAGACTTTTCTTCAGGATCTCTGGCACCCCTGCTGGCTGGGCTAAAAAAAAACAAAAACATAATGAAATTTAATTAAAACTTTTCGCTTCACTCTCAAGAACAAATACAGCACAAATATAAACATGTTTTTGGGTATGAAAGTACCATCTGTATTTCTGTTAAAGCAGTGTGGGGTGCATTCCTTTGGCGATAATGCGCAACTTACTGCAGAGAATTGGTGATGACGGGACCTGCAGTGTGAGAACAGATCCATCCTGTTGGGGTATGCTGACTCTGAAGGCCAGTCTGGCACGGGTGCTTTTCTTCTTGGATCCCGCCACACCAATACGGGCCTCCACATCCGCGTTACGCAGCTTCAGAATCCCCACACAGTCCACACTGTAAAAACAATGTACATCAAAAACCTGGCGTAATGCGTCAAAGTGAATTTGGCAATGTGACTGGTTAGCTTTGCCGAGTATCCTGATGATTTAGGCACTGAATCCCAGTGAGGAAGCTCGGGCCTGAACCCACAAAAAGGAGCCACTGGTACTATATGCCAACATTGTCACATTGGATAAAGAATAATCCTTACGCAAGTGTCATGTCATTGGTGGGTTCAAGGGGGATCTCAATGACCGTGGTGCCTTCAATGTCCACCTCCTTACAGGCAGTCGTGTTGCGTCCTGTGACTCTGCATGCCTGGTAGAAACCATGCGGCTTCACTCTGCCCGCATCATTCGCTACAAACACCTGCAGCACCACTGGGTCACTCACGCCTTCCAACTGTGGACCAAATAAGAGTGTATTTAAAGAAAAAGAAATGGAAAATTGGAATGAACACATAAAAAAATAATGGACTGAAAAGGTTCCATGCACACAGACAAATTCACAAAAAGAAAACGTTCAAATAATAACATGGACAGAAACAGATTTTTGGTACCTTGATGGTGGGGTATCCTTGTTGTGTACGGTCTTTGACAGAACCTCGGCTGCCCTCTGTCAGATAGCGAGCCCTGTGTTGCGTCTCCGGCTGAACTATAATCTTTAACTCCTTCCCATCGCTCCTTTGAGGGAACTGAGCAGTCAGCAGTCCTCTTTTCACAGCACTTCCTGACTCCAGAGAGCTGCCGGGCGACAGAGGATGACTACCATAAAGAGACTTTTGGAAAAATATTATACACCTAATCATGTATAAAACAGCCTTGTTATAAAAAGGATGTTATGAGCAGAAAGTAAATTCCAAAATGATGGCAAGTCAATTGAGCCACTGAATGGCAATTTTCAAAGTGCTAATGACAGATGCCAATGTTATCTTAAGTGATGGGATAACGGTTCCTTAGTATGAGTTTCAAGGACTTGTAACTGAGATGTGTATTCTGCTTTGGAATTTGTTATCATAAGAGTTCATTGTTGTGTCTTCAGGGTGAGTGATATGTATATATCTTTAGTATGTGAGTTGATGCTAATATGGAGTAAAAGATTCGTGCCCATCTACCGGGCAGAAGAGTCATGTGACGATGGGTGTTCTCCTATAACTACCAGCCTCAGCAACAACAAATAAAAAGTGCAAAAAAAATAGTGATGGCTTCTGCAACTGATTCGCAACTGAAAGGTTTAAGAAAATAACACGCAGTTGAAAAGTGTTTTGAGAGTTGTGAGAGTTTTGCTGATACTTGGCAAAGAAAAACCCAAGTCATGTAAGAAGTATATTATCAAAATACAATTGTGGTGAAATTATTTTGAGAGGGCACGAGGGGGGCATATAGCCCACCCCCATTGTGTCCTGAATAAAATGTGTTGTGCAACAACATCATTGATTTACTTGTGTTTGATCAGATAAAAAGCTGTTGGCGCAGACTGAGAAAATCTGAGGCCATATTGAGACAGTTGCTAATCTCCAAATGGTTGTTGCTACTGGCTCAGACTGATTGCATTTAAAAGTAGGAAGTCTAACTGTCAATGTAACTCGAAGTAAGCAGACATGCACATCAACACAAGGACACCCACCTGGCTATTGGACTGTTTTTGTCAGACCCGAGCTGAGAAAGCACAAAGTGAGGTGCCTTGGCGCTGTCCGCATCAAAGACATCCATGCTGTCCTCAGGAGGAGTGGGCTTTGGACCAGGTCGCTGGCGTGGAGTCCGTTTTCTGGACTTGCGTGGCACCTCCGTGTTGTCGTTATAGGATATGGAGCTAACCAAGCTGAAGTTGGACAGAGATTCATCGGCCCACATGCTGCTGCTGTGTTCGGAGTCCGGCAGTCCAGATACAGAGGGCTCATCTTGGCAGGACATCTGGCTGTCATCAAACAGGTCTTCTGGCGGTGGAGATATACTCAGTACAGGCCTTCGTTTTGATGGGGTGCTCTGAGCTTGCTGGATTCCAATCCCTGTCGACCCTGCTTCTCCTGCTGCCGCGCTTCCTCCACCGCTGCTTCTGTTGGTGACCACCATCGCTCCTTCCAAACGCTCCGAGCTCCCAGCTCCCTCCCCTGCAGCAGGTTGAAGATGTTGAGGAAGCTTGAGGTGCTCCGATGACAGCGCAGACAGACCAGAGCATGGTGCTCCCATGGCCAAAGACGAGGAAGCGGATGGGCTGGAGGTGGAAGAGGTGGCATCTGTAGTATATATACATAACTAAATTAGCATGGGGGTTCACCACAGATCAGGCTAGCAGTCCCATTCAAGCAGCTGAATTTCTGCATGATTTGTATTGATTTCCCCTCTTCCCAACTCTAATTTCACAAGTCTGTATGGGTCCTATGCCCTCACTGTGCATGCGAGAGCCTTCAAGCATTGATCAAATACTCTGAAGTTAAAGTTGAGAAGGGTAGTAAACAAGGTCCCAGATTTGTTTTGAAGATTTCTATAAACCTTTTTCTCAATTAAAATCAAAATTGTGACAAAAATTTGCATGCTTTGTTTACAAAAACAAAAGCAAGCTACAAATTGTTACATACACATTGCCAGAAAGAAACAGAAAATTCGGGTCAAACTTCAATGGACAGCCAAATTTGCAAGCTGGCATGTGGCGGCCAAATTCAATTTGCCAAGATTAAAGTACATTTGTGCAATGTGCATTCAGTAGTCAAAAGTAGTTTGCGCATGCCAATTGGAAGATTTGGTTGGGACTGAGCGTAGCCATGGAGACAGAATAAACAAGCCTCTGACCTATGGAGCAGTGAACTGCAGACCATTTTATATGCAGACACTCCCTGCCTCAGAGGGAACTTCCTGCAATAAAAACGAGACAGCCGATGAGCAACAAGAGAGCTAATCATTCAAGACTCAACTACTGTCAATCAATAAATTGGATCAGTAAAAATGGGAGCACTCTCGTTTTCACCTCCATCATTTATTGACGATTGACAAGCAAATGGGTTCCATGTTTAGAAATTGGGAATTATAGTGATGCTTTTGATCAGCATGGGTCAGCGAAATCATTAGCAAAAGTCCTTCACTGACCTCTGTTTAATGGGGGGAAAAAGCCAAACTCCTGATGCAATGATAAGGCTTTCAGCTTTCAAACAAGCCTTAAGATCAGGCTCAATTGCAGGGCAACATTGCAGATACATTAAAACAATGTCCACAGTCTTTAAGGTCCGTTAAATAATGAAGTCTTCTGCTCCAGGCACTGTTATGGCTCTTGGCTCACAGAAATTGCAATTAAAAGAAAAACAGAAATCTCTCCACAATGCTGCAAGAGAACAGCCATCATGTGATACTGAATGGCCTTCACTGGTGCGTCCTACTGATTTTTGCTGCACGAAGGATTTCGCTGAGTGGTGCATGCAGGACAGTGGGACGGAATGAAAGGGCTCAAAAGTAGCATGATACAAATACGCCAGCTTGACAGTCTTATGATCTATGTATGTAGCTATAGTATTACACTTGGTGCAAATATGGAGTAAAAACCATCTACCGGGTAGAAGAGTCACATGATGAAAGGTGTTCTCCCAGAACTACCAACCTCAGCAACAACAAACAAAAATGTGCCAAAAGAAAAGGCGACGGTTTCAGCAACTGATTCAGTTGAGTGGAAATGTTCAAGAAAATAAGCCGCAGATGAGTTGTGAGAGTTCAGATAGTGATACTAGAAAAGAAAATTACTGTTCAAGTCATATAAAAAGTATGTTATCAAAATATAAGTGTGGCGAAATTACTTTGGGAGGGCACGAGGGGGGCATATTGCGCACCCCTATTGCGTCCTGAATAAAATGTGTTGTGCAACAACATCATTGATTTACTGGTGTGTCTTACTGATTTTGTGATATCACAAGCTTGACAGTCTTGTGATATCACACTTTTGTCTGATGCATTTTGAAGTCAGGATGTCATATGATGAGCGCTGCTTGCGACAACTGGTTATAAACCAACGTATGCGAGCACAACCAGCTAATCCTGCAAGAGTTCGGTGGATCTTGCTTGCAACTTATACTTGCCTAAGAAGCCCAAAAACAAGTATGAAATCCAGGCAAAACTGAGAAAACGCTTCTGACAGTGATACATATGAAATAATATGCTAATTCACATGCTGCAACAAATCAGCGCCACTTCTTGAAGCCAAAGCATTTCAATAAAAACTCCTGATACAATCAATCAAATTCAAAGACGTTATATCCCATATAAATGACCGAAAGTTCATCTGTGATATTTTGGTTTGGTTCAAAGCAACTTGCAAACATTTTAGAACTGCACTGTGAGTAAATATCAAACAAGCTGACACTCACTTACAGAAAGCCATGCTGCCGCACAGCAGGACTGTCTGTCACTAACAATGAGACAGCAACAGGGTAACCCAACACTGACAAAATAGACCAGCTGATGGACCCTCAGGCTGTCCAGAACTAAACACAGCCATGCCCGCCACCCGAGGGACTACTGAAAATGAATGCATGTTGAGGGAATACACTTCGGAATACAGGTTCCATTATCGCAGATGTTTTTCTTTTAGTTTGTTTTGGGGAAAAGAACAACCTGGTTTTCATTGGCTAAGTGGTATCTCACCTGAAGCCAGTGCCGCTGATGGAGGAGGGCCCGCTTCTCCCCCACTCTTCTGACTCATGGTGGCTGGGTCTGTCTGGGTGGACGACGACTGCAGCTGGAGCTCTTTGGGAAGGAGGTCATATACCGATTCTGTCATGAAGCATTAGGGGGAAAAAAATCTCACATTATTGAACGTTTCTATTTTTCATGGTCTATCATATTCATGGACCAGTGAGGTTTGTGAGGAGAGCCAAACCTGGATGACAATGAGTGAGAGATGGGAAACACCCTACACAGTTCATAGGTCATAAAATCATGCATACAAACACAGAACATATTCACCATGTGACTTATTAAGGAAACATTTACATACTCCATCAGGGGAATATTTAAGAGTCACATTGTTGAAAATGTATTGGTCCGCAAAGATCTTGTTCATAAGTGAGATAATGATGGTGGTTTCAACTTGTACCCTAAACTACAGACACACGATTTGGGAAATGACACAAAATGATGGATTCAAGTGGCAGAAATTAGTTTTCTCCACAAGGAGTCTTGGCTCTCACTTTGGGTTGGAAACTGCAGAGGAAACTCAGGTCAGTGAGGCTCTATGGTGGATTGACCACTGACTCAACCTCTATAACTTTCAGAGGAGTTGTGGACATGTGAAATTGGGAGAAGACATGGAGGCTTGTGATTCCTATATACATCGGAAACTGCCTCCGGGGCAGTCTAACACAAGCCTAAAATGCAGGCCACCCGCCTATGGACAGGTAGATGACAAGCTATGGATGGATGCAAATAAAGCATACAATATAGTGTTCTAGATATCTGTTTATATTGGTCAAACTAAATAAAGACATGAGAGAAACGTTAGAACATCCAATGTTCATTGTAACATAGCAAATACACTGGTTTCTAGTACACAACATGCATACAGATAAATTCTGCAGTCCAAACTACAAGGGAAAAGTTATGATGAAAATAGACTCCCTTGGGTATTTGTGTAATTAGAAGTGCTAATGTTGAATGGCACTCAATAGCATTATGATTCAAAAGCTCATGTTGCAGCGCGCTGGAATGAAACCCATTTGTAGGCAGATATGCTGATGATTTGGAATCAGGTCCCGTTGCTAAGAAACATGAAGGTATCGCGGCCCTGACATGGATATTTCAGCTGTTCGTTGGTAGATCCATGCATGAGGAGTAGACATCCGACACCCAGCTGAGACTTCGCAGAAAGAGAATGTTGAACCTGGAAGGACACATGATCCACTTCTGCTGCTGTGACGTAGATGATGCTGTCGATACACTGTCAACACACAGCTCTCTCTCTCACAAACACACACACTCTGCAGCCTAATGACACTGCTGTTATAGACTACATCTATCCAAAGTATCTGGAATGGAAACCACTTCTTTTTATCTGTTTGTAAGTACGTTGCCTCTGTATCTCTATTCTTTAACCAGATGGAATGACTGGAATGCAGGCAATGCAAGGAGTGGGATGTTTTTAGTTTCCTGTAGTTGCCAGTTAGTGGACCTGGGTAAAATACAGGCTCCAGAATATGGTGGCTCGCACTCAGGCGGCCCGTTTTTGTGCAACGATTGTGATGCAGAAGAAAAGTTCAGTGTGACATTCGTCGAAGAAACCCCAAGTTCATTTTCATGTTAAGAGACGTCACAAACAAAAACACCACAACAAAAACTACCTACCAATGGGTAGGGTAAACTTCCAGTCAACCTGTGACAGTTGAATAGAAGCCATTGCTCAGTGGTTATTAATCTCATGTTCATTCAAGCAGACCTGTCTGTTAAACACTGTACCAAGATGTTCCACCCTTAAGTAAGATTTGATCAGCATGACTATCAGGTTCTTCATGGCTATTACGCAGCCTGCTATCGGCACATCACAATCATCTGGTTTGGCCCGGAAATGAAACACACTAAAACAAACCATCAACGTTGCAAAAAAAAAAAATCCCCATTCAATTACTCACCACTGAAGAGTTGAATGTCAAGAGAATTAGGAAACAGATGGGCAACGTCACTGCAGTTTGTCAGGTTGCTTTTACAGTTCACCCTTTCCCTCAGCACATCCAGACCAACAGACTCCCAAACAGCCGGAGTCCCTCGGGTCATTTTCATGCTGAACAATTTTGCTTTTATGGTCATGAAAATGCTTTTCCACTCCAGTATGACCACTTTGTTTGTAAAGACTACATATGAAATATGCACATCCACAACTGATGCATTTTAAATACTCTACTACTACTCTACTACTTAACTGCTGGAAATATTCTGAGAAATATAATATTATAATAGTCATATCGCCCTAACTTTTTTGCAAAGCATCAGAATACGCCAAACTATGCAGCCATTTTATCTAGGTGCACAAGATAAACAATTTGAAACAGATAAGACTTGCACAAAGCCAACATTCCTTGCTGTTGGGCTTTGCTATGGTGAATTACACTACATTATAACTGCATTAGAATGAAGTGAACAAGTGATTCTGTTGACTAACACAGTCAAGACACTTTGCTTGAAATGCGAGTGAAGCTCTACAAAAAACATTTGGACTATTATACTATTTCAGAGATCAACACTTTAATAGATGGCTTGTGTGATTAGTAATGTTAGATACTAATACACTGTATTTTCAAATGCCACAAATGTCTGCAAATCTGCCCAGGAGCTGGATGGAAATAATGCTAGCTTTGTACACAGCCCTCGGAATGAACTTGAATTCATGTCATTTGTGCATTGTTCTCAGCTTAGAGAAAGTAAGTCTTTGTGGACAACTGCATTATTGTTGACTAGCAACCCAGCATGACCCTGGTCACAAAGATTACCACCTTGATCCTACAAACAACGGCACAAATGCGAGCCCAGTGAGATGAGTGTTGAACCTGCCTCAAGCATACTCTCAGAGTATTCATTACAAAGTGTCAGTCAAATACAACTGTCTTGACCAAAGGCACAAATATCAGCTTTAAATATAAACGTTATAAGATATCCGTTTACACGAGTTTCCCTGCAGATTAAGCTGTGAAATACAAAGTAGTTGTGACACTGTAATGAACTTCAATCACTCCAAGGATAATTTACTTTTTTTCCAAAGAATGTCAGTGAACACCATTTAAACATTAAGTAGAGCATCACGAACTGTGAATGATCACCTCACCTTGCCTAATGCGAATTTCATGTTCCGGCTTAACGTCATCCATGAGTGAACAGTATGCAAAACAGTGTTTGCAGAAACACTGCCAACTGTTTGGAAAAGCACACTCAACCTGAGCCTGGCATTGGTGAGGACAGACAAACCGTCTCCACAAAAAGTCACAAGCCTAACAAAAGTGATCACCTGCGTCCCTGCAGCTGGGAAATGTTTTTCTGCATTTTCTTTTCCTGACACAGAATGAAAGTGGTGACTTAAATTAAAGCAAATTTCACTAAATAGTCAGATGGTTGTGTTCAGTATTACTTCGACAATGATTAGACAAAGTAAAATAGAATAGAGCAATGGCCAGTGGTCAGTTTATAGCAAAAGGACGACCTTTAACTTGGGCAATAGACCACTTCCTGCAAGAGAAATGCAAGGACGAGGCTCGAACTGAATCACACAAGCGGCCAAAAAACTAAACACAGTCCAGGCCAAACAGAGTTTACATTCAGTATACAGTCTACCACTCTGTTTTAAGTAGAAATGTGAAACTAAACAGTTGACCTTTTAATTCTTTGTTTATCTTGGAGGCTAACTTTAGCACAGTAATCTTGGTCTCAATTCTAATATTATCTTGATGGGCAGCCATCACAGTTCAGGGCTTGTAGACGACTGAACAACATTGACAGCAACAGCAAGCAGTTAAGAATATGTGAGATCAAACCTCAAACAGCAAAGAGCCGGGTTTACATCTGTGTACACATTTCCAAAAACAGTAAGCTCTGTCATATTGTCCAGCCTACACTTTCAACAATCTAATTACTTCACCACTTAGTTATGCAGCACTCTTATAACACAGGCCAAAAAGTGTTGCCAAAAAAGCTCTGGTTCATTTTAATTCTTTGCAGCTTCCTCCGGACAGGCCCGGGGGATGAGAGATGAATAGACAATACATGGCATCAATATTTTTGCTGCAAATGAAAAACGCAGAGTATCTCATTTACCAACAATAGCGGCTTTAATTACATTCGTGAATACATCTCAGTATTCATGAGCTGCAGGAAACACAAAGGCACCTCTTGGTGCTCTCGAGGCCAAAAGAACGCCATTTATAGATATTTGCACTTGAGCTGAAATCATCACTGTCGATTCACGTTTGACTAAATACGGTCACCGGCAAAATGTGCAGCTAGTAACTGTTCAAAAGTCAGAATCAACTTGCTTTCAGTCAAAAGCAACACTTGAACCACTACTACTTGAGTTATTAGATGTACAACAGTCCAATTAAGTATTTTGAAAAGCCAGTACTTTTGGCAATTAAGGATATTCTTTTTAAGAGAAGGTAATGTACTGGTGCTTTGAAGGGTGCAGTAGAACCTTAAATAAAGTATGTCCCATCTTGTTTTCATCTTGGAATCACTCTTTAATTTTGGGTGTCAAGTTTTAGTTTAGTTTTAGTTTAGAGTTTATTTGGAAAATATCTACATTTTTAAGTTGTTTTTGTATTTATTGACGTAGACAGTTTTAATGTGCATTGAGTTATTACAATAATGAAATAAGTGCCTACAGTCCAATCTTTCTGAGTCATAAAACCTACTGTCATTTCTTTTCTTTTCCTTCTGTTTCACACTCCAAAGAATACATGAATCTAATTCACTGTAGTCCAATCTTAGGCGCTCTTTGACTTGACTATAAAAATACAAAACAAAAAAGAATAATAAATGTTCTTTTAATAGTATAAAATGGTCACTTTTTTGTTTTTTCCACATTGGCTCATGATTTTTCTATTTACGCTCAGTCCACATCACAACTATAAAACTGTTAACACTATTCTCTTCCTTTCAGTGTTGACAAGGTTGACTGACGCCAACCAAGAAGGCCGACAGTGACCCAGTTGAATGAAGAAGAATCCTGGCACTGTAAAAATGACAGGATTAGCCCTCAGATGGGGTCTTCATTAGTGGGTTACTCTCACTTTCATGGAAACCATGATATCACTAGTTGCAAAACAGAAACATTACTCCGGAACACTGTGTTCTGTGAACGAACTGAACCAGTAGTGCCTGTTGCCCATCGCTGGCTACTTATTCTCCATAACTTTGCCACAACAAACTGATACCAAATCATGTGGACACACTATTTAGGCACCAAAATAAAATACGATAAAACCAGTTGAATGATATCGGAGTATTCACTTTAAAATAAACGTTCATGACAGACCAGAGAAGACTCTTTGGTCAGCAACTTAATAATCTGTAAATACATAGATGTAATAGATGTAAATTCTACTACAAAAGCACTCCAAAAGTGTAAACATCTGCCTAGCTGCTATAGTACATCCCCAAAACAATCTTCCAATGAAAAAGTGTTCAATCAAAAAAAAAAAAAAAAAAAAAAAACTCTGAACCCAAATATTAATTTGGACAATGATGTTAAAGATTGCTCTAACAAAAAACCTGTCATCCAAATCCAAAGTTCTCAATTTAACCAAACCAGTGCAGTAAAATACATAACCTCCTTGGTGGCGGTAATAAACTAAACATCCCAAATCTGGTGTACAGCAGTTCCGAACCTCATCTGGCATTTTGGTGACTCACACCAGAGCAGAACACATGGTACGTTCTTCATGGGCTTTATAAAGTGATGACTGAGGACAAGGTAGCAGTGTCATTATGAGTCACACTATGTTTTTCGGAATCAAGAAAAACAGCAGAAAACTCCTTAATAAGGTACGTGTCGTAATACAGTGAAGAATAACTGCATATAAAACAGAAGGCACTTCACATGCATGTCTGTTCATGACATATTGCCATATTGCTGGTATGTTTGCAACCCTCAAAGTGCCTATTTGTTCGAGCACAGACAGAAGCCAAAACAAGGTATTTTTCTACTTAAATGTTCCACTGTTGTGTTAAAGTCTGGCCATAAATAATTCCATGGTACTGGTCTTGACAGTCCCAGTGTCTTACAAGCGGAGTAACTATGAAGGGAAAAATATTGTTTTTCTCCTTCAGCTTTTTCCCCTTGAAGTCTCCTTCAACTCGATTCCACCAAGGACACATTTTAGTGAAATATACGCTTCAAGCAAATCAATTATCCTCAACTAGTCAGTCAAGGTTGCATGGTAATGTTGAGATGATGGTACAATATGTGATGTATTACAGGCAGTCTGAACTGGGGTAAGTGGGAGGCTGGACACCACATGCTTTCCCGTGAGGAAGGAGACAAAGAAAGACAAAAGAGGATTTGAGTCAACATGCAACTTTAAAGGATTTGACACTGCAGCACGCACACTTGGTCGCTGGAAGTTTGAGGTCATTCCAGCCTGGGTTTCCATTGAACTGGCTTGAACATCAATCATTTATGATGCTTCATTAAATGAAAGTTAGCAAACCTCTAATTCAATGCCAGATGTTATGTTCTGAGCTACAATGTTTTATTGAAATTACATACCCAGTAAAAACAGGGTCAAGGCAAACAACAAAATAAATAATATTCGTTCTGACTCAGCCTGTCAAGCTACAAAGACAAGACCAACTTTAAAACCCTTTGAAAGCATAAATGAGCTAAAAAAAACCTGAATAGCACAGTACATTCGGACTTAGTCACACTCCCAAATTTTAAACACAATTTCGCGTTTTGGATAACAAGCTGTTTATACCTCTTTGTTAAGAACAAAGATCTTTTTTCACGTGATATGCATTTTCAAGAGCTACCTTGACAGCAATAGAAGCACGCACACCCAATTACAAAGATATAAATACACTTTCATCATGTGATACGGTGTGACTATTTGGCTGGCTCAACTGAGCATTTCAGGGTCACAGAGACAGGTTTTCTGCTGGATCATAAGCAGCTATAGATAGTCTCTCAACAGATGTGGAACTAGCAAATCCATAACAGTGTCTTGGTCAAGGTTGAGGAAGGCCTTCTCGCTTTTGTGACTAGCATAGATTAGCATACGGTCTAAATCAAAGTGGAGTGGGTGTAACTACAGAAAGTATTACAAAATATGAATATGAAAAATGTTGCGCTTTATGCACAACATTGTTTTACATGGAATAACGTCTGGCACGATTCTTAAATGTATTATCCATGCAGTGACACACGTTATTTTAAAACAAGATTCTGTATTGAGTAAAGTGATATGGTGGCGCAGCAACAAGTGGCCAATTATGACAATATATTTGGTAATCTCAGCCATACACTATTTTATATATCTTTGAATCCACAACTAATAATACAAAGCCTTTTAAAATCTGCGTTCATTCATTCATTTTATTATTTATTATTATATTAAATGTGTCACTGGTGGCTCACACAACATTTATCCTGCCAGAGGAAGTAGCGTTATTACTCATAGTTTAGTGATGACAAGCCTTCAATGGTAAAACACAATGAAATTCTAGAAAACCAAAATGTGGGAGGAAAAAAACAACCATGCAGCAAATTAATACAAGGAAGAAGAAAAAGTGTGTCAAGACCCACAAGAGCAAGGGTTGTAGCGTCATTATCAGGAACTGGAGGTGTTTACAGATAGTAAAATATTGTCACATTATTAACTGTCTCTTTGACGCAAAGGAGAGTGGGGGCAAATAATTATCCAAACACAATTCTGAAGTTTAGGAAAAAAATCCATGAAGGTTTTATTTATTTATTATGATGAACACAAATGTCATTCATGCAAGATGTTGTACTTGGCCGCTATGTCAAACTTTGATACGATTATTAAATGAATCTGAAGCCCCCCTCACAATTTATAATGGCTTGAGAACTGAATAAAAAACAAAGGAAGCACATTCACATGCAATTTCTAAGCAATCATAGCTGTGCGAAACATAGTGTCTATTATGTGAAATGGTTTTACATTTAAGTTTTCAGGTAAAAAAATACAGACCTAGTGGTGCAGATATATATTGATAAATAGATAACCTTGGGAGTGAATGTTTGCCTGATATTTAATTGTATTTATTATTCATTTTGTAAAGAATGCCAGACAAACCAGAGCCCTACAGTCATCTGAGATATTATGTCCCCATCTGCAATTGGATCTGCTTCGTGGTTCTTCAGGATCACGTCCTGATCCATCACCCGAACCCACCAGCTAACATGACATAAGCCAGAGTTTCTGACAGTGGCTGCTACCCCTAAAGGAGAAACTATCTACTAGGGAACTAGGGCAACCGAATTGTTGGTTTGGTGGTTTGGTGACAGTTGTGTGGCAAGGTCTGATAAGCAAGTGAAATTATATTCAAAGAGAGGTAAGAATAAATTATTGACTTGAATTGATCAGCCGTTTTAAGGCGATTCTTACGAGGAAGCATCAAAACATCAGCAGTTTACTTGTCCATCCCTTTTTGGTTACACACCCCTTTAGACTCAAGACTTACGATACGATGAAGCACTAAACAATGCAACGCTGAAAAACGTTGCCACATGCTTTTCAATATCTCCTATACGATGCCAACCGCACTCGGAGTCACTTGAAGAACACGTAAAAGCACGGTAGGATCGTGCTGGTTACACAGAGGAGCACATGCGACACCAAACCAGCAGGTAGTACACAAGCCAATCCCAGCTAACTGGGGCGAGCTAGTAGACAGGCTAGCAGGAGAAAAGCTACCGCTAGCTAGCAGCTTGACAGGAGGCATCAGGGCATCCGCGGAACCTGCGGTCACAGCGCGTCACACATGCTGTCGCCACGTACATTTAATATAACCTTACCTTTAGAGTAGAGCGATTTGGGCGAATTGAGGTCGAGGTCGGAGCTGAGGAGGGATATAAAATCAGAGGGCATCGCAGCTCTTCATCGAGGGGAGGGGAAGAGGACACTCTCCAGAAGAAACCTATTCTGTCTCGCTCAACTCATAAACACGGCGTGGTCACCGCGGAATGTCAATGATGGACGCCGTGCAGCGTCCAAACGAGAACTGAGACGTGGAATGAAACTTTCTACGGCTAAAAACAAATCCCGTTATCCAGCACGTCTCACGTTGGTGTGTCTGATGAGGAGACACACACACACACACACAAACACGGCTGCTCAGCCCCTAGCCCCTCCCCTTTCTCTTGGTGACGAGCATGCGCAGATGAGACGGCTATGGTATCCAAAATAGAGGGCTTCTCAGAATTAGAATTCAAAGTGATCGTTTGGAGTTGACGTTTAACGCCATCGGTTCACGTGACCAACTGAATCCCTATTTTAGACCTAGTTTCTAGCAAATATTTTCTGACTGAAATATGTTTCCACTGAGAAATGTAATCTGCAGTTGTTATTTTTTCAACAGCATAATGATGGCAGGGAACGAAAAGGGATAAACAGAACAGAAAGACGTCTGGAATCTAATTGAAACTCACTTTGACATAGACCCTAATCAAGTTTTCCGCATACCGAATGACAATAAATTAATATAAATAGATAAAATAAAAACCAAGAACGATAATGGTAACAATGACGGGTTATTGTAAATCAGTAATACTACTACTACTACTACTACTACTACTACTACTACTAGTAATAATATAATAATAATAACAGGCCAATATTGAGAACATCCAGTCAGTTGAAAGGCAACATACACAGGAACAGCTTCTTCCCCTCGGCCGTCAGACTGTTGAATTCGTGAACAGCCTTGTTGTTATTTTATTTTATTTATTTATTTTTATTTTACTTTACTTTATTTTATTATTTACTTTTGGACTGCACGTTATTCCAAAACACTTTCCTAGTTAGTGGGCTCCCCACTGACCATGGCAATAAATTTGATTCTGATTCTGAATACATGAACACACACACACACACACAAAAATCCTATTTGCACTCACATTGGCTAATGAGTCTGTGAGAGAGATGTTCATAGGCCACAACATTTCCCAGTGTGGAGAACCAAAACTTTAGCTGTGGTAAAGTCTTTGTTTTTCACTGAGTTATGATAAGTGTCCTCCTCAGCATCAAACAAATTTGCTTCCACTCTGATGGAAGAGCGTTGAGTGTTTGTGGATCACCCTGTACAAATAAATGTGGACAATAATTCCATTGTTTTAAACCCTTGCATTTGTTTTTTTGTCTTGTAAATACGGGAAATGTTCCCGTTTTTAAATGATATTTTACAGTGCTAGTTGATTATTTTCAGAAATTTCTCACCTTGACATGTAACAACCATCTGGACATTCTACCATTGACTTTATGAGATGACCTCTTTTGCTCTGGCTCCTGTATATATTGCAGAAATGTTGACTTTTAAATATTGACTTAAATTCAAAAGTGACAGTGCTGTCTCCAACCAAAACACAGCATGTAACTAAAAAAAAAAACCACTTTTAAAACAGTCATAATACATATTTAAAAAATGAATTATATATGCATGTATTTGTAAATGCATTATGTGTATATAAGTATGAGTAAAGATATGTAATATTTATTTTCAATCATGTAGAGTGTATTGTATGCATTTGATATGTGTTTGTCAATTTTCTTTGTTTAAAGTTTTAGTTAACGTTTGTACTGTAGTGTACAACTACACACTGAAACAACTTCACACTGAACGCATTCATACTTCTGGCCACATGAGTAAGCCTAATTTACATTCAAGCTTCTGGTCAGCAAGAGGAAGTTTGCCCATACTAGTACGGTGACTTGCAGCCTCTGTTTAAAAAAAGAAAAAGACAAAAAAAAGAAGGATAAATACCCATTAACATTGTAACATATAGTACTCTTGTGGTGTGACTAGGAATTCACTACTCTTTGAATTATACGCTCTATATTATATAAATATACTAATTGACATTGACATTGTATATAAATATTCTATCATTTTATTATTTAATATGCAGGTATAAACCTGAAATACAGTTCATATTAATACAAATGAAGCTCCAGACGCGCCACAGTTTAGACTTCATCTCCCAGAATGCAGTTTGCTTTCGTCATGGTGTTGTTACGGAAGTGCTGTGAATTACTGTAGCTGTAGCAGCTCAGACACTTGCGGTCGATCCGGACCACATCCGAATTATCAGTATATTTAAAAGAGTCTTGAGAAGCGGACTACCGGGACCAATGGCGGCTCTTAAATACGCAGGCATGGACGATACAGACAGCGAGGACGAGTTACCGCCTGGCTGGGAAGAGCGTTCAACCAAGGATGGATGGGTTTACTATGCGAAGTCAGTGACACCTGACAAACTAACACTATGAATTGAGATGTTAAAAGTCATCTTAAGCAAACTGTGTTTGATTACTACGCTGAGTTGTATACACGTGATGCAACATGCTTACAATTTAGGTAGTGTTATAATACATTTGGTGAAGTCAGTGTTCGACTATTAAGACCTGTTCCGACCAGGTCGTATTCTTTTATCAAGTTCAAGCTTATTTATAGGTTTTGCGTTTATTATCACACGATATCCTGTCTGCAGTGGTCAGTAGTCTGGTCTTGCATTTACTCAAAAGCCATGACTTACCATGGCTTCAAGCTGCTTCATGTCATTGACAGTGCAGTGACTCAACTGTATGTTGTTGTTCTTTCCTCCCAAAACAGCCATGATGAGATGAAAACCCAGTGGGAACATCCTAAGACTGGAAAGAAAAAGCGCTGTGCCGGAGGTGGGTTTTATTCAAGTCTAACAGAGGCTTCCAAGTGGCCTGTGTTGAACTGTGAAAACAAATGTTTCAAGTCTGTCTGATATTTGAAACATTTAGAAAGCTACCCGGTGTCTGCTTTCACATCTGTTGAATTTGCAACAAATGCCCAACAATGTGAAGTCTGACAGCTGCTCGCATAAAAGACCATATAAAACAGTGTGTTCCTGATTTAATGTCAGCAACACAATGCAACTTTAAAAGGTTGGTTGCATGAGAGTAATATTAGGGCTTTAAAACCACTATAATTAACTATAACAATGAGTATTTTAATACTCGTCTTGTATATGAAATCGATTGGAGTATTACAGTCAAAGAGCTATAAATAAAGGTTTGAAAGGCAGAATGTGGCACATCTGCATTGCCAAATTTGCCCCACCCCATCCAAATGTATATCTGTAAACTACCTACAAAGACAGTGACTACAAAATGTTTTTCACTAACCTTTCTCTTAGTGCATCAGTAATGGAGAAATTCAATTCAAACAGTTTTCTACTATGAACCAGATTATGAGTTGTGCTGAAAAAGTACTTTGCAAGACACTGTTGTGTGGCATTATGTTGTTAGTTTCAGTACTGAGGAGCTCAAGTATGATTTTTTTAGAAATTATTCTTTAAGATGCTAGTGAATTGGCACTTTACTATTGTGTGTTTTGTGTCTAAATATCTGTCTTTCATGCGTTCAGATATGCCATATGGCTGGGAACAGGAAGTCGATGAGAAAGGTTTACCAATCTATGTGGAGTAAGTACAATATATTTGTATGTGGATCTTGGGTGGGTGTTTCACTAAGGTATTTTGGGAACGTATATTACAGTAAATACACTACTTATTTGTACATGTGTTAGCAGCCTATTAGCCTGTAGTTCATCATTATAAGGTAATGATGAGTGTCTTGTTAACCCTGACTACTTTGTACCCACAACTGGTCATCAAAAGTTTACTCTAAACCGGGGGTTCTTAACCTTTTTGATCTCAGGGCCCACCTTTCCCTTAACAAATGGACCTGGGGCCTATTGAAGTAATAGAACTGATTTATTACTCTTGATTTCATTTGTGATCTATAACCATATTTAATCCACTTAGAAGTAAACAAGTAACCTTGTGAAATGACGTGTAACCATGTGATCACTGCAAAGATATTTGTCACAAGTCCAACCAGCAGCGGAACCAGGTGCAAGTCATGTTCATCAGAATTACTATAGTAAAAATGAATACATACACTTGATGCCAACTGTTAACAACATTGGAAAAACTGAATAAAATTCTGAAATTAATAAATATAATAAAACCATGTCTAAATATCATATCATCTAAAGTGTTACTGATTCTGGAAATATGAAGGTTTATTTTAGTGTGATAAATATGCATGACCATAACGGTAACCTTTTCAACGCTTAGTTTGTACGTGTTAATGATGTGTTTTCGTGTTTCATTTTTAGTCATATCAACAAACGAACCACATATTTCGACCCCCGACAAGCATTCACTGTGGAGGATGTGGTGCTGAAGCCGAAACGCTATGATGGAAACACCGCCGCCCTTGAGATCCTGCAAGGTCGTGACTTGTCTGACAAGGTTGTGCTCATCACTGGAGGAAATGCTGGTATTGGTGAGTTTCTCAAAATGATCTTCCTTCTTCCCAAGTGAGAGTCAAAAAGTTTTACAGTGTAATTCTCCGACACAAACAGCAGGTGGTGATGTTATACCGCATTGTGAAAAATGCCATTAATACCAACATTTATCAGTATCTGACTCAGAAATGTAACGCATAGACGGAACAAATCACTCTTTAATACTGTACACGATTACATTGAACTTCATTAGCGCAGCCGAATTGAATGTCCTGCAAACCCCCGTCTCTCCATTATTATAGTCTGGGAATGAATCTCCTGCTTTCACTCAGATACGCACACAGCTGACCATTTGTTCAGGCTTTCCTCTTTTCTTTCCATGACAGATAACAATGGACAACATGAGGGAAATCAAAAAAACATAAAACCCTTAATTGTCTTCATATTCAAATCCTTTGTAGCCCGGAAAGTTACTGCAGTGTAATTGCTGTGTTTATTATGAGGTGCTGCACTGTAGGTTTTTAACGGCACGTCTGGGACCGTCATAGAACGGGGAAGCTTGTGAACTTAATTGCCATCCTGACCTCCATGTTTTCTCATCTGTCTGTCTAGACCCCTTAATTCAAAAAAATGCATGAATTAGAAGACTGAGCTCATTTAAATGTTGACATGGAATTGAAGTCCTGTTGGTCACAGACATTATCCTGCAACTAAAATCTGATCTATCTTCAATGAAGTTTCATTCTTACTATTTGATAGAAACATGATCATTGTATTCAATTCAAATAGAATTCAAATAGAAAAATACACCAGAAATAAGAGCATACGAAAAAAAATAGCTGTGTGAAGCAAAAACAAAGAGGAAAATGTACTTCCTCCATCCCTCTGTCATCCTGTTCAGGGTTGCGGGGAGTGCTGGTGTCTTTCTCAGTTTTCTTCTCAAGTGTTGCTTTCCTGAGTGATTTATGTTTGACTTCGTTTATTGTGGTAATTTCCAAGTGTTTTTCCCCAGTTTTTGAAAGTGTTACTTTTATCCTTTTTTTAAATCAATGTATTTTTTCAGATTTTTTTTTGTGTTTTTTCCCAGAATAATGTTCTTTTTTCATGAAGGTTGTGCTTCTTATTCCCTTAATGGGACTAAGCGGTGGTTAACTGAAGATGTATGTATGTATGTATGTACCCACCCTCAACAACTCTTAGCACTGAAGCTCCTTCTTAGTTATTTTGTCTTTTCCACCCGCACTGTGGACACATTGCTCTGCAGTGGTCAGAAGAAAGGCTGGCAGGTGGCCCAGTCCAGAGACCCTTCTGTCGCTGCAAATGCTCCTGGTGATATAAAAAGTGTCTGACTTTACTGTGTTCAGAACTGGTCTTTAGTCGCAGTCACCCAGTGTGTCAATGCTGACCTATGCCCCCCATTGACAGCCCCAAAAAACAGCATCTTAAGGCAAGTTAAAATGTTATTCTTGATCTAGTTAGTGAGAAATGGGTCAAGTGTCAACTGTGTCAAGAGGAATGTTACAACTGTGCTCACTGAAGGAGTTGATGAGTCACATTTTGACAGTGATTTGCTTTAGTCCTCCATTCGTTCTGTACTTTCTCAATTGTTATGGGGATGATGTGTCACGTGGCAGTAATATTAGTTGTATGACACCAAATATTGCATTTTCTTTCCCTCTGAAAAGAAATAAATATTATGGCACAGAAACAGTACATAAAAACTTAACATCCTTTCAAATCATGGAGTAAACCTGACATATATAGGCGAATAAATAACAATTTTTTTAACGCTACCACTGAGTTTTCAACACTAGAGGGCACAGAAGATCCACTATGTTGGCGCTGAAGTTCGAAACCCATTTTAATTGTTCACATTGTCCCAATTTAGCTTAAAATAACAATAGAATGGGAATCAAAATGCACATTTAACATGGTCTGTAATGTATTCAGCGAATGAAAATGAGTTTGGAAAAGAAAGAAGAGTTTAAAAATGAATATATCACACAATGTTGGAACGAGACCCAGACGTTTTTCAACGCTGGTAAATTCTTATTATCCCCGCATTAACACAACCTTTGTTACCCCCCTCCTCGTATTAACGATGGAGCACCTCTTAATTAACTATATTCTTCTAGTAATTGTTCCAACTTGTGTGACATTCCTCCAGTGAAATGTGGTTATGCCAATTGGTCGGACCCACTTAGCATTCTAATGGCATCAATAGTGTTTTAATCCCAGTGTCAAGGCTATTTCCATTTTCTTCACTGCTTATGTGCCACTGGAAATGTGACATTTGTATTAGTAATGGTAGGCCATTATTTAATTAGCACATTTACATTTGGGCCCTGTAATTCAGTTCTTAATGCCGGCTCACACGAGAAGCACATATAGGAGTTTATTTATGCATGAAATGTCACTGTCTGTGATTTTGTGGCCAAGCTCTGAGCTCCATCGCAATAGTGCTGCGAGCAGCGGCGTTAATGTGGTTTCTCCTGCCGATGTGATCACTGCGCTCGATCCACAACATTAGTCTTCCTCTCCCGGCTCCCTTTTAAATTAAAAACCAGTGCAAACCCGAGTGGTGTTTTTAATTGTGATAATGGAAATAAATTATCGCCGTTTGTTTTCCTCACAATTTCTCTGATTCTCAAGCACTTCCTCCTCGTTCGAAAGGTTTTCCCTGCTCCTATAGACTCGTGGTTGTACACCTGTACCCGCCATTGATTCTTAAGTGGCTTTGACCCAAGACAGAGTCGCCTATCCATCCCCATTACCAACTCCTGCTCCAACTCTAATTCCCCTCTTATCAACTAACTGTCTGGTTATTTACTGACCACAGTCTATGAAGAAGTCTCATGAGCGCTTTGCTTTTGAGACTTTTAAAGTAATAGGTGGTTTGATTTTGGAAAGCTTATGCATGTACAGTAAGCAGCGGCATATTATTTTATGAACTGTTATTTTTATTTTTTTCATCATTTATTAACTTAAAAAAACAAAATTAAATATTACATATTTTCCTTCACCAAGAATGTTATGTGATAATCTACATTTACTGTCTATTAGCAAAATAACTCCAAAGCAAATGATAATATTTCAAAAGCATTTTCAGTATAGAAAAGGAGAAAGGGAGAAGGACGAGGTTATATTTTAGTGGTGTTCCAAATTACCATCTAGAGCCCTCACTTTGCTTAAGACTTCATCATCTGCCACCTGCTGTTCAATTGAGATGTTTAAAATTGCATTGAATTATATTGATAAAATAAATCCTGGGCAATAACATTGGGTAAAAGAAAATGGGTAGAAGTCAGCTGCTTAGTGGAGGTCTGTGTTCTTAGAGTGCTTTTCGTTCATCTTTAAGTGCAGCTGTGAGTTGCATCGTAATGAAGTGATGTCAAAGGAGCCCCGTTCTGCATCTTTCTCTTCAATAGTAGTCTCACCCAGTGCTGAAGTAGCTTCACAGTAAAATAAAAACGTAAATGTTTGTATTTTCTTTTATGTATTCAAGGTTTTTCAAAATTGCAGCCTCCAAAAGAGTATTGCAAATAGACGATACACTTATAGAAGTTGTATATTAGAAGTTATATATACACCTACATTTGTTAGATACTTGTAGAAGTACACGTCTCTTAACTGTAGCAGACAGTGCAGTCAGTCGCTCAGACACTTTGTTTCAGAAAGTTGAATGAAAATTGAGGGTCATTATCTCCAAGTATTGGAACAAGTCCGAAGACAAGTTGCTGAATTTAAGTCTGACGCATGTCATGGTCACAATATGTCGATATGGTTTTATCTGACCTTTATTTGACCTTCTTCACCTCTGAAGGTAGAGTTAGGACGTCAACCAGACAGGTGGAGTTGAGCAGAAGAATGAGATCCTTTCATGAAGACATCAAGTTCGGTAGAGCAAGGTCAACTTACCTAGGTCTCCTTCCTAGTTTAAAAATGTCCCGGTGTCCCCTGTAAATTTGGGGTCCGAGGAATGACTGTCTGTCGTGGCATGTGGCCTGATGATGGGAAAGCAGCTGAAGATTGAATCACCACAAGTTATGGCTGTCCATGTACAGGGTCATCTCTGAAATAAAAAGGCAAAAATAGCTTGAAATGAAAAATAAATAGGATTAAGAGGGGATGACTGTTGTAGTTTGAGCACCTTGTGTATCCGTTTCGGCAGTATTTTGGAATGTTATTCATGGAAGAGGGACGTTGTTCTCTGTTTGTGCTGATCCCAGTGTTGTGTTTTGGGGATTAGGTGTCAGACTGGTGCTCCTCTCTCTGGATGGAGTGATCCTAAAACATATTCACCAAGTAGCCGAGCGCAGATTACAGCCGCGGCCCAGCTTTGTGGCTGATCATTAGATTGAAGCAGATTTGTTAAGCATAACTGCCATTAAATTGGCTGCAAAGCTCTGGTATTTACTGCACTGCTGTTTATGAATAAGGGCCCCCTTAAAGAGCCACGCAGCGATGCGTTAAACCAGAGTCTTGGTAAGAAGAGACATCCATTATTCATCATGGATGGAATTAGATGGATAAAAAGATGTTGCTGGTGAGGGTGGCATGTCGTGTCTCTGTCTAAGTGTGTGTGTGTAAGTGTGTGTGTGTCGCTGAGCATCCCTGAGTGTGGCTCAGATGACATCCATAGTTGGTTCTATTTACTGATCTGATTGTGTTTTGTCTGTCTGTATCCACCGGGGGTGTAATTGTACACAAGAAATTCAAGTCTGTTTTGAGCGCAGCTTTTTGTTGGATATTGGCATCCATCTTTAAATGTGACCACAACTTTTTAAATCAACAACCTCAGGTTTCTCAGGAAATACAACATGAAATGAACTCAGAAGGCCATCATGATCTATTGTATAAAACAATGAAACCATTGAGCTTTCGTCGCAGAATCCAAACTCAAGAGACACTATAAGCACTCTCTCTTTTTCTCGGTCATGGTACGCCTCTCTTCTCTGACTGTTGCCCTCCTGAAAATTAGCTAAACTGTCACACCTCTTTCACCCTCCTTCTTTCATGGTGGCTTGTGGACCGAGCCAAGAGAGTGTTTTTAAACTGCACGTCCTGTCTGATGAATGTGTTTATTGGCTCTATGATAAGAACCACATATGGTTGGTTAGCCAAATTATTCAACTTTATTAACCTTGGTTGAAATTTGCAGTGGAGACCCAAACATGCATATAGAACTCTGCCCGAGACCGGAGAGAGGCTCAATAATGATTACAGCTCTGATATAATAGAAGTGAAGTGATTAGAAAGAGAGGATGAAATGCATATATGTGCTTAAAGGTGGCGGGTCAAATAAATTAAAGCAGGAGGAGGATGGTTGGTTATTGTGTGTGTGTGTGCGGCCTGGTGATTTACACACCCGGTTAAGTTTACAGTGTGCCACTGATGAGCGGATAGTAATGAAAAACAGTAATGCTCAGGAGATATAATGTTCATGAAGTATTTTATCCGCTGCTTGTGAGTGATTTGATGCCAGTGTTTGTCATGTTCACTGACCTATGTGTGTGTTTCCGTGCATAAGGCAGGTGTGAAGCCATCGTGAGAGATTGTGTAGGGATTTGGAGGTTGACACGGAGGGTCAGAGGAGAGAAAAAAGGGGGTGCTTGGTCGGTGAGACGAAGGAGGAGGGGAGACATGGGGGGGGTAATAGAACCACTTGGATGCTCTGGCCTGGAACAGCTCAACCTTGGGCTGTAATTACTAACCATACATCCCACTTTTGGGGTGACATCTCCGTCCTCCTCTACTAATGGTGGGGAATTAAAGAGGATCTTAAAAAAGTTGGGAAAGGTGTTTAGTACGGTGTGCTGTTCTTTTAGCTCTTGCTACAGAAAGCAGCCGCCGAAAGTGCTTGTCTTATCAAAAAGGCGGGCACTACAGGTCAGCCGTGTCTACAATCAACTCTTCATTCACTCCTCTTTATTGTTCTGCACACGCCTACACTTCTACTGAACAGTTTTTAGCCGTTCCTCTCTATTTAGCGACAGCATTGAAGTTACCTTTGAAGGGACTGGTGTGATTGAGCATGGTACTCAAACGAAGGTTGTGTTTTATCTGCTAAACTATGGTACGATCTTTCATTTGGGGTTCTGTTGTAGTACTGTAGTGTTGTTGCTCATGAAGGACAGTCAATGCAGGGTTGAAACTGTACAACAAGGAGTTGACCTTTAGACCACTGAATGGCAGTAGCCTTTAACAAGAACTTGTTTGGTTTTGTGCATCTTCTCTTGACCATCTAGGAGCACGAAGAAGAAGGTCCATGTAGAGGTCTATGGTAAAAAGGTATTGGCAACCATTTGTCTCTGTATAATTTGGTAAAATCCTTTCCCAGCCGAATGAGAGCAAATCATACCACCACTAGTGGAAAACTTTGTTTCATAAAATGGATTTGTTTTTGCAGGAATTTGGTGATACAACACACATTCCGATACATGTGTGACGATATGATATATTTTAGATTCATCCATCATATTGATGAGATCTCATTGTCTATAAGATAGTGCTGAGCCTCGAATGATCAATGTCAATCATTTGAGGGGCATAACTTTTAAACACACACAGTCCGAGGAGAAGGCAGAAAAAATCTTATCAAACTGTGAAATTAGTCAGAACAGAATGCAACATCTATTTGCCATTTAATATTCCATTTAATTCTCCTGCTCCTGGAAGCACTAATACACAGCCGCTTTTCTATCTGCCATCGAACCCTGTTCCATATGCTTTTCATGATATTGACATGCATTGGATGTGATCATTTTATTTTACTCTTATTTTGAGCCATCTATATGTGGTTAATGGTCCAGAAGGCCACCTTAAATGGCTTGACAGGCAGAACAGACCTGTAGACCTTGAGTTTGACCTGAGATGTCTGCATGACTGTATGTATGGAGACGACAAGTTTGAATGAGCATCTGAAAATTTGTTGCATTCTGCCCGACTATGAATTGGAACTTTAACATTTTGCTGTGTTCCACACGTCTTTTTATTTTATTTACGATACCACCAGAATCTGGTGGAACGGCCCAAAGCACCAGGTAGAGACTTGTGCTGTGAAAAAGTTTACCAACAGAATTGAGTGAAATAAAGCACTACATTTGCTAAATCAGCAGTACTATGGAAAGACCTAAAAATGTCGGAACTCTGCGCTTGCTGAACGGCAGAGGGGTTTTAATGCCTCCATCAAGTTGTCTGCGGAAAATAAAATTAGATCCAGGAAATTAAACTTTGCAATAAATGGTGACATATCCATCACGTTTATTCACTGTTTAATAAGAATTGCACACAACATAGTTTTTAGGGGGCACTTGGAGTTAAAAATGGCATATCATTCATGTTCCAAACGTTGCTGCACTGAGATGAGCGAGGAGAGACAGAGCGTACAAATGTTCTGTGGGGAGCGGGGATTGTGGGAAATTGACATGTTTACCCACAGTTCTTGTAATGATCTGAATTGACTTCTGTTTGCCCAATTGTAGAACAGAGCTTATTTTAGTTAAATGCCTCTTTGGATGCAGATCAAGAGAAAGGAGGAAGGAGGGGGGCGCCGTTCGCCAAATAAACACGTTTACTGACGAGGCTGGTAATGATCTCATTACATCGAGCCAATACACCTGTGTACGGGGGTATCCAGAGAGGGGCGGCGGGCCAGGGAGGACAAACAAAGCGTGAAATCACTAAATCACGCTCATTATTGGGGGATATCAAAGGGGCCAGGATCCTAATGTACCATGAAGAGCATTCACTGCTTAATGGAGATTTTACGCTATTTTTTAATGCATTTTTTGAACATTCTCGAGGAACAGGCTTTTCTTGGAGAGCCACATTGTCCATAAAAAGGTCCTAAATATGAATGTAAAGGTGCACAGTGTGGTGTGTTACTACAATACTTGTATGGCCAGATTTTTTTTTCTACTCTCTGATCCCCATCGATTTCTTTGAGGCATGGTAGTAATCACTGTATATTTGGTTCTGGTCTAGAGATATTTGTAGTTCTGAGACCTTTTGAGGATGTCCCCTGGTTCACCATTTTGGAGTACTTATAAGTCCTTTAATATGTAGTACATGACTGACAGGTTTGTGGCCCGTCTAAAACCGGTTCATTGTCAAACTTTGCCTGAAAATCGAAGAGTCTATGTAATGAATTCTTAGAGCTGTGTGTTGGCAGGTATGTTGCAATACAATACGTATCCTGATGCGATATATTGTGATACTGTAAATTCAGCAATATATTTTAAGAAAGAACTATCATCTTAAGGGGGAAAATAAAAGATATTGCAATTAAATATTATGTGCATGAAAACAAGTTTTGTTGTTATGATGTCAGTCGAGTCAGTTAAATTTTGCTGTCCCAACACAGGAATGAATTGCTCCCTCAGTCAACAAAATAATTCCACAAAATAAAAAGAAAATATTAGTATTAAACACAAATCACAAAGCAGCAAGGGTCATGTATTATATATTGATATAGACATACACATAAACATGAATATCAAGATAATATCACACAATCGAGTATTGCGATATTTCATCAAAAATGATACAATATTGCGGAATAAAGTATCACAATATTTGAGTTTATCAAATCTTTCTTACACCCATACTAGGTATGACAACTGAAAGCGTCCTGTTTACTACTACTACTACTACTAAAAATAATGATAATAAAAGGGAATATATCACTTGTTTTGTATTGGTGTTGAACGTGATCGCGCTATATGCTCTTCCTGCCTCCTGAATATGTCACAGAAAGCAGGTTTGTTCCGGGACGTTGAAACTTTTTCAGCATTAACTGAAACTTCACATTAGTGTTTGTAAGCATGAACACATTAAATCTCAGCTAAAGACGATGCGAAATCTGGTGTTGTCTGGTCTCTGAATCGCACTGTGCAGTTGCATATAAACAATTGTGTCTTCATTTTTGGCATTTTCGATGAGACATCTGATTTGGGGATCAGCTGTTTGATGCAGTTCCTGGTCACTGTCGTCTGTCCGAGAAATTTTGATTCACTTCCAGAAAATGATAAGCTCTTAAAATCCTCCATCAGCGGAGTCTCTTGTGTGTTGTAAAACAGCTCATGGCGTTTGTCGATTCACCCGAGCAGAAGTAACCTCTGTCCGACCTCTCGTCATGTTCCAGCAACAGCTTTACAGAGCCAAAACAGGCTGCTTTCCTTGTACACCTGACCAGGAGCTAATTTCACTACGGCCTACTCTGCAGGCAACACGGCTGAGAGGGCGGCAAGTGTGTGTTACAGCAACGCCACTCTCGTTATTTCACAATTAATGTCAAGCCCTTGCTATTTGTCATTGGAAGTACATGACTTCGGTGATGCTGCTGTTGTTGCTGCCATATTCTAATTTGTTCTCTATTATGGAAAACACAGGCTTCCATTAATTTCACTTTCATGGTTTGTACACACTACAAGTCAGTTGTTGTTTACCAGCAGCCACCGCGCTCCTGTATTATAGCTGAAGCTCTTAGTGCACAATGACACACTTTAATTGGGTTTTTCTTGTCTTAATTTTATTGTATGTATCGTTTAGGCTTATGGGATTCCAACGTCTACATTAAAAGGGTGAACTTTGTTGAGGAGTTTAGATGTAATTTAGCTTTTGATCTTTGCTATTGAGCTTTGACTGAAAATCATAGATCACTGTGGTAGAAAGATGCTGTCTGTCTGCAGTGTTAAGTTTGACTTTAACCTCATCTGCTCATGCCAAATGTACAATGTTGTTCCCAGGGAAAAGTGGCTTGTGATGCGTCCTCACAGGGACAAGGTCCTTGGTTCGAATCTGGCCTGGACTGACTTGGGGTTTTGATCACACCTGAGAGCTTTCTGTGTGGAGTTTGTTGCTACTGGGCGCTTTTTTTTATTCCAGATACGTGCAGACTGCTTGAAGATTAAACTCTCTTTTAGAGCGTGTGCACGTAGTCGTCTGTCCAGTTTGCCTCTTTTTTTTAGGGGTGCACCGATCACCATTTTTTGGCTGATACCGATTTTCTTGAAAGGTGAACACCGATTTCTGCCCATTGTTTTTTTTCTTCTTTATTTCTCCTCGAATAAATCAAGCCAAAAAAATCACAATTATTATTATATTTTTATTTACATATTTAATAATATGCACAACATTGCAAAGAAAGCAGCACAACTGTTAAAGCAAACATTAAAAAGAGGCAAAGTGCTTAATATAAAATGGACTCCCTTTTCAATGAACAATGAACAGATCAAGCCCACAATGTAAACTTAACTTGTTAAATACCGGAATGTTGCCTTATAACCTGCTCCTCTTTTCATCGACTACATGTTCAGGGAATGAGTGTCCCCTTATTTAGTGGGTACGGCTAATATTCTGGTACACCCTATAGTCTGGAATTTACGGTACTTTTTCAATATTTCTTTTTCTTTTTTCCATGAAGAAAGTCTCTCTAAACCACTGTTTTTTTAAATGTGATTTTCCTGGAGGAGTCTGCCAGCCTGTTTTTTCCCTGTCGCGTTGTTATTATTTTCATTTCCATTTCCTGAGAGTGAAATGATCGCGACTCTGATCCACAGTCCCCTCCATTACACCTAATAAGGTGTCATATAATTTAATTCCATGCTTCACTTGTCAGAAAGGGCTTCCAGTCGGACTCCAATTTTGAGTTTTAATAGATATTGGTCCTTAACACTCTCCTCACAATTAGGCCTCCCAGTTTTGCTCTTAATGAAAATCAGATTAAGACGTATAATCTAATTACAGTTCATATTAATCCACCCTCTGATATACTCCGCCCGCTGCTCTGCTGCTCAGAGCTCTTTGCCACGATCGGTGATTGTGGATGTCATGTGGCCAATTGAGACACTTGGTATTTATATTTTTATTATCCAACCGACTGAAAAGCAGACACGGCGCTCATCATATGAAATTCAACTTGTGACGCAAAAAGTAGTAAACGTCAGGGGAGCTAGAAAAATATGGCCAAATAGAAAAGTTGATCTCATAAATAATTTCAACCTACGGGATGAAATGACCCATTTAGACTTGTAATTTAGAAATGAACTTCTCTTCCTCTATCTTTTGTCACTTTTATCGTGACTACATGATTTGGATGGAGCCATGAAGTAGTCTCGCGCTGATAAATTCTCTGCCTATCTCCGGACCTCGTTCCATGGGAGTCCTTATCAGAACCCCTTTGATGCTTAAGGAATATGACATTTGCTTTGAATGTCACGTCGGTCCACTTGCTCGTTTGACTCTGACTATTACCCATGTTGTCATAATTACTCCCAATAATGTGTAATTACCAATTCAATTGTCGTTGGTTTTTGACTTGTCCTTTCCGTGGGTACCTTCAGAAGCTCAGACGGTCGGACCCAACTTTATCTGAGCTGAGTGGGGAACGTCTGGATCCACAATAATTCAATCAGTTTCATCACTTCAGAGAGAAATGATTAACTCTCCGCACTAGACCACTGGTTACTCAATGAGAGAAATTATATGGAAAATTGATAGGGAGTTTAACTCGCACATACACGCCACACCATCAGCCGCAGCACATTAGATTCGACCCCGGAGAATCAAAGATAAGTTGAGAAACTGCTCTTCTTTGAAGCATTGCCTGCGCTCATTCCCCCCCCATCTCTTTCTCTTCTCCTATCATGTCACAGGCTTCGAGACGGCAAGATCTTTTGCCCTTCATGGGGCCTATGTGATCCTGGCTTGTCGGAATCTGTCCCGCGCCAACAAGGCAGTGAGTCTCTTAAAGGAGGAATGGGTAAGTTGCTCGCCTGCACTCAGAGGTGGCATCAAATCCTGTCCCAAAACATGTGTGGTTTTTGTTGGGTTGACACATCGCTGTGCAGTTCAAACCCAATCACAACCTGTGTGACATCAGCACAAGAAAACACAAGCGTTTGTTTAGAGATGGTGAGAAACGATACAAACACTCATCCTCAACAAATGCTTACTAGAAAGAAAGTGATTATTCCGCTAATCCTAATTTTGGCACAATAGTTTATTTCGGGTTGATCCCACATACACTGACTTGCCGCCATAAATACTCATTAAATGTGCCCTCATCAGCAGAACAACATTTGCTGGAAACTTCTGTTCCCATCTATTTATACAAGTTCACATAAATGAAAGTTGAAGTTTGTGACCTATTTTTTTTTAGATTCATTGTCTCAGCGAAAAAACAGTTGCCATGGGACCAAGTGCCACGCGTGGAAATAAAAAGAAGAAAGAATCGCACAGACTTTTTTTGTTTTATCTGTTTTGGGATGTTTTGTTGTTGCCAATGTTAAGTTAACCAACATGGTGGCACTTGCTGGGTTGATTCCACTGTTTTATTATTTAACTTATTTAACACCCGCAGCCCCATATCACTCTGGGGGTAAACTGGTGACTCAAAATTGTGTGAGTCTATTTGTTCCATGCGATCGATAGGTGGTGTGTCTGGGGTGCCTTTGGCTCTGAGTAGCTGGGTTAGACTCCCTCAGTGACCATGTTGAGGGAGTAAGTGCTAGAAAATGAGCGTAATCATAGTGATGCACTGAAATTGTTCTGTGAAAAGAAATTATTAAGCAACAGTTTTCCTGGGTCAATGGTTATGTTTATTTTTTCTGGATTATGTGCAGTGTTTTCTTAAATTCTTAGAGTACTACTGCTGCAGTCCTGTTTGAGAAATGCATCCGTTTGTTGCCATAGGTTATGAATAAATTTGGGATTGCTCATACATTAGTCTGAACACCTGAACTTAAACGTCATGGTGGAAGGGCTCCACATTTTTGTGATTCTGTTTTTCAAGATTAGATTTTCTGTTGATCAGCACTATTTTATTTAGTTTCATTTATCACGGATAGGAACCATGGTTTTGATCACATCGCATGGTGTATGGTGCACTGAAAAATGTTAACTTAGGAGAAAAATAATAGTAATACAATGTCTCATATTAATTTAATGTCTTGAAGTTGCTGCTCAGAAAAAATATGCACTTGTTTTGAAGTATTGCTTGATTAAAAAAAATGAGCAAACTCATTTGATAAAGCTGAGCAAAAACGATGAATATATGGCAGTATTTCAGTTTGGAAGGATAATATTTTTGTTAACTTGTGGTTGGGGTGTAGGAGGCTTACTTGCTGTGGTTGACCTTTAACTTAACTTCACTTTAAGGCGTCTTTTTTTAAATTATTGGAAGTATGGGTTCCAGAAACTATTAAGTTGTAACAGCACTATTTAGACCTCAGATATTATTCAAGCGAGCAGAGCAGGAAGCTCAGAGAGGGAAGCTTTGAAGAAGTAAAAGAAGAAGACCGATCTAAAGGGACTTGTTTTAGCCTGCTTCTGTTGAAAATGAACTTGTTTGCAGAAGCCAACTGACCCAACTAAAGCATTCCAAGTGGTTCAAGCACTCTTTGCGCACATTAGCTTTACTGGCTTCTCCGGGACTGTAAAAAAAGTTATGTATGAGCGCCTTGACGATAAACGAGATTGAGAGAGCATTAACAGGAGGGGCGGGTGCCGAAGGAGGGCATCTGATAATTACCTGAGATTATTGCTCTAATATCGCCGCGCTTGTGACGCGTCCCCAGATTTACGAGTGTGGGAAAATAAACAAGTGAAATGTGTGTGCTGGAGCAGAAAGAATAAGCCATTAGCAGTGGGTTGATTACAGGGAGCAGGTCTTGAGGAAGTGGAGTCGGCGCAGATATGGAGAGCGAGTGAGACAGAAGCCTTTGAGTGAGTAGATTTGCTGTGTTTAAAGCCACCCCAGTCTCTAATTGAAGCGTACCCCTGGGGCCGTCGGTGCTTCGCCACACTGTGAGCTCAGGGTACACATCCATGAAGGCAGCTTCTTTGTCTTAACAAGCGAGGAAACATTTTGATCCAAAATTGATTTTCATGCTTCACACCTGCAATTGAGTTAGTCGTCGTCGAACGGTGGTGGATTAGCTGAAACGGCTACAATAGATCAGATCACTGGCGACCTCTGCAGTGTTAATGATAATCTGCCTTATTTGTGTCAGCAAGCGAAACGATTGAGCTAATTTAATTTTATAGAATTTAGATAGACAGGACGAGGAATGAGAATTCCCTGGGCTGGCTCCATATTTCCTGCTAAAGGAATCCCTCTGTTATAGGCTAATGAATAAAAGTCACAATATCGGAATAAATCTTTGCACTAAATTCTCCCCTCAGGCGACATTATTAATAGTTCCAGCAGAAGAATAGAGAGGAGGATTAATCTTTAAGATGATGGATGGACTTTGCTCGACTTCCCATGCTCCGACGTTAAGGTCATTTTGATAAGAGGCTATATTTTGGGGTCTTCTGTTCAAAAGGTCATCATATCCACTTCCAGGTTCCTTTCAGCTTTCGCTGCGGCTGCCAGGAATGGAGCTGCCGTCCTGATCGCAGTGGACCTCTGACCGCTGACTACCTGCTTATTTTACTCAACGTTCCAACCTCCAATGTGTGTGGGCTAATGTCAGCGTTCAGAGGTGGGGTCCATTTCTCATCCGCAGTGCAGTGTGATTCAGCGCAGCATTGTGGACTGACAGTGGGTATATTAGTGGGTCAGAGCAGGATAATGGACTGACTGCGTGGGGTCAGGGTCAGAGGGCTTAGAACTTCCCAGTATATCATACATTACTGTAACATTTCAACATAACTGTTCCTCGACGTTGACAGACTGAGGAGAATTGCTTTGTATTTTTCATGCTTTTGTAGGTTCAAGTAAACATTGTCCAACATTCAAACATTGTTGAAGCATGAACACTACCTCTTGTGCTGGGAGGCGGAGTCAGTGGTGAAGGAGGAAATTATATATTTTGAAAGTAACCACAAATTAGTCATGCTAATATATACCTGGAATAATAAAAGGGGAAACTGATATGGCGCTCTGTTTAGACTTATTTCCCCTGCTTGAGTGACATAAATTTGGACCTCGGCAGTGTTAAAAAATGTTGTTGACTTAGACTTGAATAATTTGAAACAGCTACATGTATTGCATTTATGCTCCCTTTACTTACAAAATTGTCTGCCTCTGTTTCAAACAGTTACCGCCACTGATAACGTACTTCCACGTGTTCTTTCAGTATCAGTCAATACCAATGTATTTACTAGGGGAGCAGCACAGAGTCAAAGGTTTACGACAAACTTGGCGACTTTGGAAGAAGTATTGATAACATGCCTGATACACAAAAGACAAAACTTAGCCAGCAATATAGGGTGAGGATGTTAAATATATCACGACTGGAGGACGGAGAATTTCCGCCTTTATGTCTTCCACGTGTCTGAAAAGAGCTATGTATCGAGTTGTAACTGCAACACTGCTCCCCATGGTTTCCGGTGGTAATGCTCTGTTTGGTCCGCACATGTAAGCTTTGTGGAAACGGGCAGGAAAACGGACAAAATGAATGCAGAGCATGGACAGACTGCTCTGTCCGTATCTGGATCTGTACGTAACGTTGAGCATAAATGGGCTTTAAGGCATCAAATATGTTTGAAGGACAGATGCTGCCGCTCTTTCCATCTTGCACTTGTGTGAACCAACTATTTTGGTTTAACAACTGTGTATGTGTTTGTTCATATTTTCCTACAGTTTAATTTAACACCCTCTTCTGCACAGAAATACCAAACTTTCTACAACTTTTTTTTTAAACCCTTTAAATATCAGTCATAAATAACACTTTGAGTCATTTAAAACATATCTCAAACATGGTACTAAGGTTTCAGGACAAAACATACCATCCTCACAACAAAAAAACAAAGCAAAAGAGCACCTATGTCGAAATCATGGATATAACAATATGGAAAGAACACAATCATGACCTCAATAAAAGGTGAGGCTATGAACACTGCCCGTATGAGGTTGGTTATCACGCTTGTTAAGTGACATGATCTTATAGATATTAGTGGCTGTGTGCGAGTGTGTGCACCTAGGTTACTTTGTTCTGACTTCTTCTAATGAATGTACCTGTATACATGAAAGACACGCAGGATCTCTCCATAGTCGGGAGCTGAAGAAGCTGTTCAGTGTAAGGTACCTGTTCCCCTCCCCTCCAACCTTTGTCCTGGGTCTCGCGAGCATCCCGATTGGACTATTTTATTCAGAGTTCTCATCTGAGCTGCGTTGATCCTGCCTCACTAAACTACATTTTAGTGCACACATTTATGAGGCGTTCCACTGCCTGATTTGTACTTGGCAATAAAAGCTCGACTTGTTTGGATTTTGCTGACTTTTTGATAATGAAATTAGTTTCACGCTGTGCCTAAACGATGAACAATCTTTACACAGGGACTTGAGCGCTGTCTCCGATGCCAAACGGCACGGAGTGAAATGTGTTGCTTTCTCTCCCTGTATTTGAGCTGCGGGTTGAAAGCTCTCCAGCAGGCTCATTAGGAGGCTTTAGAGTGGCGGAGAGGGGATAAACATTTAACTTATGATTGTGTTTTACAATAAGCCTGATGCTGGTTGCCTTTATTGGGTTCAAAGGGGCCTGTTTTTACAGGCTGTGATGAGGGCACAGTAAACACAGGAGGATTAGACCGCGGCGAGTGCTTGGAGAGGAGAGGAGAGGGAGGAAAGAAGCAGGATTACTTTTATTCTGGGATTACTGAGGAAGAAAAAAAACAGATGATGAATATGGCTGTACAGTATTTACATTGACCTGCATCACTGTGACTGCGATTGAGGTGGGTGATGTCTAACATTTCCATCAGGTTGGAAGGCAACACCAACCTGCTTGGAGAGGAGAGGAGAGGAGCAAGAGAGGAGCAAGAGAGGAGCAGGAGCAGAAAAGGAGCAGGAGCAGGAGCAGGAGCAGGAGAGGAGCAGGAGCAGAAGAGGAGCAGAAGAGAAGAGGAGAGGAGCAGGAGCAGAAAAGGAGAGGAGAGGAGCAGGAGCAGGAGCAGGAGAGGAGCAGGAGCAGAAGAGGAGAGGAGAGGAGCAGGAGCAGAAAAGGAGAGGAGAGGAGCAAGAGAGGAGCAGGAGCAGAAAAGGAGAGGAGAGGAGCAGGAGCAGGAGCAGGAGCAGGAGCAGGAGAGGAGAGGAGAGGAGAGGAGAGGAGCAAGAGAGGAGCAGGAGCAGAAAAGGAGAGGAGAGGAGCAGGAGCAGGAGAGGAGCAGGAGCAGAAGAGGAGAGGAGAGGAGAGGAGCAGGAGCAGGAGCAGAAAAGGAGAGGAGAGGAGCAGGAGCAGGAGCAGGAGCAGGAGCAGGAGCAGGAGAGGAGAGGAGAGGAGAGGAGAGGAGAGGACAGGAGAGGAGAGGAGAGGAGAGGAGAGGAGAGGAGAGGAGAGGAGCAGGAGCAGGAGCAGGAGCAGGAGCAGGAGAGGAGCAGAAGAGGAGAGGAGAGGAGAGGAGCAGGAGCAGGAGCAGGAGAGGAGAGGAGAGGAGAGGAGAGGAGAGGAGAGGAGAGGAGCAGGAGCAGGAGAGGAGAGGAGAGGAGAGGAGCAGGAGCAGAAAAGGAGAGGAGAGGAGCAAGAGAGGAGCAGGAGCAGAAAAGGAGAGGAGAGGAGAGGAGCAGGAGCAGAAAAGGAGAGGAGAGGAGCAGGAGCAGAAAAGGAGAGGAGAGGAGCAAGAGAGGAGCAGGAGCAGAAAAGGAGAGGAGAGGAGAGGAGCAGGAGCAGAAAAGGAGAGGAGAGGGCAGGAGAGGAGCAGGAGCAGAAGAGGAGAGGAGAGGAGCAGGAGCAGAAAAGGAGAGGAGAGGAGCAAGAGAGGAGCAGGAGCAGGAGCAGGAGCAGGAGAGGAGAGGAGAGGAGAGGAGAGGAGAGGAGAGGAGAGGAGCAGGAGCAGGAGCAGAAGAGGAGAGGAGAGGAGCAGGAGCAGAAGAGGAGAGGAGAGGAGCAGGAGCAGAAAAGGAGAGGAGCAGGTGCAGAAAAGGAGAGGAGAGGAGCAGGAACAGAAAAGGAGAGGAGAGGAGCAGGAGCAGGAGCAGAAAAGGAGAGGAGCAGAAGAGGAGAGGAGAGGACCAGGTGCAGAAAAGGAGAGGAGAGGAGCAGAAGCAGAAAAGGAGAGGAGAGGAGCAGGAGCAGGAGCAGGATCAGGATCACTTTTATTCTGGGATTACTGAGGAAGAAAAAAAACAGCTGATGAATATGGCTGTACAATATTTACATTGACCTGCATCACTGTGACTGCGATTGAGGTGGGTGATGTCTAACATTTCCATCACGTTGGAAGGCAACACCAACCTGCTTGGAGAGGAGAGGAGAGGAGAGGGAGGAAAGAAAATTAGCGAGTAGGAAAATCCTTTTTTTAATTTAATGTGTGATTCAAAGACAAGTGATACGGCCCAAATCTCAAATTTAGTTTGATCGTGTCGGTGTTTTGGTGATTTTACGGTACAAGTAAAATCAAATATTTGAATGTCTTACCGCTTTTCATCAATAGCTATTTATCACTTACCTTTTTCCATCATCATTTGAGATTTGTGTGACGGTCAAGCACTGCCCTGCTCACACAAGCACCCGCCCATCTCTTATTCCACTGGCAGTCTAGGCAGGTTAAGTTCCTGGTTAACAACCAAAGTGTTTCCTCTGTGCCAGAGATTTATGCTTCCTGATTGCCTTTAAAATTCTGCTTATCTTTGACTCCAATGTCTCCCACAGCGAGCCGTAATGGACTCTCCTGGGAAAGAAACCCACCGCTCAGTGGGCCAACCAAGGCCCTTGGCCCCCGAGTTGAATCCAACACACAGAGAAAGACACACACACACACACACACATATTTACCCTGTTCTTATTTTGTAAATTCTTTCCTTTTTATATCCAAAGTGCTTATTTCCCCCTTTGCTCCTTTCTACAACTCATGCTAATGAGATTCTTTGTAAGGGCGTTAATTAGCCGGAGACTCGCTGATTGCCCTGCTTGTTTGTGTGTATGAGTGTGTGTGGCAGGGGTATTAATATGGCTCTGTGCCGCTGAGGAGAGTTCTGTCAGAGTCTGCTCTGGAACCAATTAGGCTAAAGCTCAGTGTCCACCGAGGCTACTGAGAGTAAAAAGCCTGCTGCTTGCAATGTCAAACAGCAACATTAACACAGGCCGATGCACCCAGTGCCCATGAGCTACGGTCACTCACGCGCCGTTGTAGGGCTTGATAGACAAACTGACCGACTGTCCTGCCGCTGGACATGTAGACCCAGTCACACCATTCTATTATCTCTTCTCAAGCTTGCCACCCCTTTCTTAGGCATGATACACAACCCTGTTGTCTACTCTGATCCTGGCTTAATACCTTATGTGCACAGTTCCTGTCTCCAGGCCCAAATAAAGCAAAGGTCTTTTCAGTTCAGATATCTACCTTGGACGACAAAGGAGACCTGTGTGCAGCTATTTATCACTTGTTCTTTCAGGAAAAAAAAGTCTTTTATGTCGTTTCTGTGTGTGAGTGTGTATGCCCGTGTTCATCTGTAACCCCCCATGTCACTCTGACAGGTTCTTTGCCCCGCTGGCCACAGTTGTGTGCCATGCTCCTCCCACTGAGGCCAACAGGAAGTGACACATATAAAATGCTGACCTTGTTGGTTCCAGCTCCCTTCAGGGGCCTCGGGATGCTGCTCTTTTGGTTACTTTTCCTGTCTTCTTTTGTTTTTTGGCAGAAATATACATGCTCTTGTTCACTTTTTTGTTTTGACTTTGTCATTATATGATGGAAAATTTGAGGTTCAGTGGGAAGGTTTTTGTCTTGTTGGTGTTGTATTAATATCGTGATGCTTGATTGCGTGATATTGTATTGATGTTTTAAACTTAGCTGTGATGTGTGGTTAATAATACTAACTTTGTCTCTATCTTGTTGAATAAGGGAGCGGTTCTTTCCTCTGTTACCCTCAAAATTGAACGTACGGATGACAATATTACAAGGTTTCTGTATTATTTGTTTTTTCGTCTTACAGTAACGGCTCCTTTGATCGTGTTACAATATACTGCCTTGCTTACTGTATCGCAGTGTATCGCAATGCATCATATCAGACGTATACGATCGCCAGATACCAGCCGATACAGAACCCTACTGTTTATAGTCAACTCTATTTATGAGGAACAATATGGTGTACTCAATATCTTACTGGGTTTAAAAGGCGAAAGGAAGAGACTTTCACTAGTGCCAAATCAGGTAGTATTCCATTTTCATTTGAATATCTCAAGGTTTCCCTGCTACCTTGAGTTTTATGGAGACCACGTCTACGGTCAGAACGTGACAAATTGTATCCATCTGGAAGGACACAACAGAATCACTTTTGTTCTGGGATTACTGAGGAACAAAAAACAGCTGATGAATATGGCTGTACAATATTTACATTGACCTGCATCACTGTGACTGCGATTGAGGTGGGTGATGTCTAACATTTCCATCAGGTTGGAAGGCAACACCCACCTTGTATGTGCTTTGGTGTTTTCATCTGATCCTTCAATCCGAGGTGCATTTATAGAACCAGTTATCTTGTGGGGATTTTGTTTTCAGAATGCATTGATCACACAGCTTCGTCCAGAAGACCTTCTCATCCGTGTTTACATATTAGTTTGTGCCTGCATTATGGGAATAAAAGACTTTAGATACTGCTAAACCTAGTCGAGAGGATTGATGGAATAGAGAGGGACTTTGTAGATTTAAATTTGATGTCAAAACCCTTACATCCTGAATATATTTACTTCTTATACAAATGTCACATGCAAAAGGATTTCCCAAATCATACAATCGAGGATCTCTTTATATTTGAAAGTTGGCCAGAGAACCAGGCTTATATTAGCATGGATCTGTGGTTGGAGAGTTGGACACCTTCAGGTTTTTACCACTCTCAGCATTTTCTTAGTCTCTCCCTGTGTTCTATTGTGCATAAATGTAAAACGCTTCAGTACAGTGTGTATACATGACCAAGCGCGTGCACGTCGGTGCGGTCCACCCTTCACACGGAGTGTATTTAAATGCTTGATTATGCATTTTGCATAGCTTTGGGACTGGGACAGGCATCTCTCTTCCCAGACTGCTAATAAAGTGACCAGGGAGAGAGGGACCTAAATGAATCCTAAAGTGCCTGGCTTGCATTCTTCACTCCCTCACTGCTCTGATTAGTTATGCCAGCCCATCTCGAGGATCTGCGCTGTGTTCTGCTCTGCCCCTCCCAACGTCTGTCTGCTGCAGCCAGGTGCCCCGTCTACTGAAGAGGTGTGGTCCGCTCCTAATTGCGTGTTCCACTGTGAACTACAGGCAAATCCTCGGTGTGAAACTGCACTATTGAGGAATAATTTTAAATAAATCACATTGTTAGCCGGGCGCTATTTTCTGCCCAATAAGCATTTCAGCGGCCGTCTCTCATGGAGGTGTGAACGTTAGAGTGATGGGTCACTTGCCATAGGTCATGTTGGGGAGGAATTAAATGATTTAAATGATGTCGGTGCCACTGAAGGGGACAGGTTGAGGAAGGATGTGTAAGGCGGCACCTCTTTGTTGTTTGAACCTGACAGAATCTCATCCCTCACTCTTTCATGCGCACATCTGAAGATGGGACAGTAGCCCTGGGTTGAAGTCTTCTTATGATGAGAGGGGTGAGAGGTGCCTGGGATCTCTTTCACTCTTTCGGTCTCTGCCAGCAGAGAATGTTTTTATTGAAGCCACAGAAGTGCTGACCACAGAGGGAAGCCTCCAGTGGACACAGTAATGTTTTAATTCCGGAGATGTGCCAGTGGTTAAAAAGGTTCAGTCAAATAGACTCAGGCTCAGTTGATGGCTGGCAAACAAGTTAACGTAATAAAGAATGCAGAAACTACCTGGCACTTGGCTGTAGCTGTTATCTTCCATTAGCCAGAGCTTTTCTGGCATTAGCAGTTTACAGTGATCCTGTGATTCATGGGGTTAGCTCAATTTGCATTATGCAGTTTGGGCTCCCGGTTCAGTTTTTTTTTTCAGTGGAGGCAAGTAATTTGTCCCGTAAATAGATCATCACTGTTTCAAACTCATAGGGGCCCTGATATGTATATATTTTTCATTTGTTAATGAATCTCACATACCCATAGAGTAGCAAGCTAGACTACAAAAATGGCAGCAACTCGCTTCCATTTTCAATAAATTGCTTCAGCACAAAACCAAGTGACACCACACTTCTTTCCTAGAAGATGACTTGACAGAAGACCTGTGTTTATGATTTGAAAAAAAGACAATTCAGAAAATAGCATGTTGACCTGTGTTGTGGACATGGATGTGATTATTATTGGGTTTTTATGGGATTCAGTGAGTTTCGACAGCTGAACAATGCAGTTGTGAGAAAACAGTTAGGCCAAAAGAGTTCACCAGTCAATCAACCATCCTACCCCAAACTCTAGCCCTACGATCCTGGACTCTCTCTTTTAGAGAGAGAATAATGTGTCAACTGAGAGAAACTCAAATTCTGCACAGGGGCAATCCACTTTTTTGGATGCCTCCTGTGGCAACACATCCTCACTCCCATGGTGTAATACATTGACGTTGAGAATGAGGACTTTTGCTGACGCCAAAGGTACCTTCAGTGTTGCATGTTGATGCTTTAGGTTTTCAGTTGAAGCACATTTCCGCAGCATATACAGACGGTGTGGGTAACGTGACACATAAAAAATGACGGTCCTCTCTCCCAACACGAATATATTATGACATGGGAGTGAGAATGGGTTGCCTGTGCAACTCCCCAACATGGTTGTGGGGACATCTGACTTGTTGGAAGTATGGAGAGTGACTCAGGACACACTGGAGCGTTCATGCCTCCCAGTTAAAGTTGAGACTATTCTGTATGTAAAAACTGGAGGAGGTATTTAGGTGGTGGGAAGCCTGGGTCTCTTCTCTTTTACTCCTGCCACTATGAAACACTCTTAGATAAGTGTAAGAAAAAGGAAGGATGAACGAATGGCCCAACATTGAAGCAAGCAAAAGTAAAGTTTATGAAGTTAAACCTGCCACTGTAGTTGTTTTTAAATTATGTGTTCAGTGTACAGCTGCACTTAGAAGGAAAAAACACATGGAAAATAAGCTATCAAAATAAGATTATTTGCAAATCAGCCATCCATAATTTGAATGCAGAGAAGCCCAAATGTTGATATTTGTTTGGCTGGATATTGTTAGCAGTCAGGCCTCATGGAATTTCACTAGGAAGCTGCTCCAGGCATTGAAACAATACTGCCTCAGGCACTGCGGCCATTATTTCCTGCTGTGTTTGGTGTGTGTGACAGTTAACACTAGTTTACAGCTTAATCACTTATGTAACTAAATGCATATTTTTCCACTGAGAAAAATCATACTTAAAGGATCAGTCTCAAGCCCATACATCAATATCAACACTCTCGCTCACACTTACACAAACCGGTTTCATTAGAGATGCACATTGAGACAACCTCAGATTAAAAACAACATGTTTTTTTTTAACACGTCCATAAATCACCCACAGGACAAGGGGGGTTTCATTTAGAGAACACCCGGCGTGTGGCGGGGTTGCCCTCATGTGACTATCGCTTAACTGCAATACTTTGATACACTGCTTTTTTATTAGTTTCATTCTCTCCTGTCCCATATCGATGATTATCCCTTAGCTCATACTTGACTTTCCGACTGGAGAAGGTTATTGTTAAGCATTATGTTGATCAAACTGCCTCAACGGACGATCACCCTACAAATTGGTGAATAATTGTTCTTCTGGAAAAGTCCCAGCAGCATAATGTATTCTTATTTTATACTGCTGTGCTACATGGGATTGATCCAGTGTCAATGATATGAATAAATCATTCCTGCAGTGTGTTCACATGTGCCAGGTCATATTCTCTAAGTCTTTTCATCCATTGAGCTGACTCACATTATTTTAGAGAAAGCAACATTGAAAAATTGATTTGAAACAGGCATGTCTACCTTCGCCCCTTCTATCACTGTGTGGTATTTGGCTGCAGCTGAATTATCCCGTCTACAGAGAAGGTGATCGGCTGCATGCCTCAGCATTAATACTTAAGATTGCTGCCATTCTTGCCCTTAGTTTCGGATGTTGGATGGATGGCCTCAGACTTTCTTCCTTCTTCTGACAGATTTATGAATGACTCTTTTCCATTTTTCGCATAATCGCAGCGAATTCCATCTTTACACTGCTGTACACAACAACAAACTACATTGATAGAGAGTCCATCGATTTCTCTCTCAAAATGAAAGTTCAGATTTATACTTGTCAACTTTGTCAAAGAGCTTTGTTGGCAAGAAGTTCTGGGATTACTGTCTTCTGATTTGCTTCCCAAAGAACACATTTTCTTTAGAAACACAAATTTGAATATTTGTTGTGTTGTGTCTGGGGACAGCGTAGATTCTATTAGTGTGGAAGAGAAAAAAAATCCATTAAAAAAGGGAACTTGAGTACCATAATACAGTTTTCTAATTTTATCAAATACATTTCCCTCCACAGAAGACCATTACTGCGCATTAAGTTTTATATTAAGTTAATTTTGGTAATGCTGTTAAGCTGGTCGCACATTTATTTATGGTACATTACAAAATCTCAGTCCGTTCAGTTATTTCCACTATTAATTGCAAAACAAAAACATGCAATGTACAAGATGACATTAGGTTTTTATGTACAATCGGGTACAATACCCTGCATTGCACCAGAACCCTACTGGACTTATATGTATGGAGGAATTCTTTTTGAGGATCCGGCTGACATTTTGGCCTCAGTCTGGAGAACAGGTGTAATTTCCACTACACTATAACCACAAGTGGCATCAGGGGAGAGAGGAGCATATTACAGGTTCAAGCGGTGCTGCTCCACTGGACCACAGAGAGCTACAGGCTCTGTTGACCTCTGACCGGGCTGAGAACCTGTGTGTATTTGAACATGTGTGTGTTTAGGGAGTCACTTTGGTGTCTGAGCTGCCTTTTATTTTCATAGAGATCGCTCTTTATTAGGCTGCGCTCCGCTGTGGGGGCTTCAGGGCAATATTACTGCCTGTGTTCCTGATGAGAAATAAGAGCAAGCTAGAGGGGGGTTAAACTGCTTGTAAACACTCTTTAGTAACAACCAGTTAACACCAAAGGCTCCTGAAATTATTCTACATTTTATAGAAGGTTCATATAAAATGACAACCACCTGGGGAATATGGAGTAGATGCACCTTTTGTGGCCAAAATCTGCAGCTGTTGTTTCTCTGGTCTGCAGTACTTCAAAGAAAGACTCATTTTGGACAGACAAGTAAAAGAATTGATGTGTTTTGAGGCTGAAAAAATGAATATCCATCTATGCAATAGGAAGTTTGTACTGAGGGAATCCAATCACCAAAGTGAAGGGCCTGAATAGATGAGAAAGTTTTGTTTGTATGGGTCCAACCCAGCCTTCATGAGGTCAAAACTATGCAACAAACGTTCTTGTTTCATTGTTCTCTGCTAACTCTTACCATAGAATTGAGAATTTTAGGCCTTTATTTTCTTTTCCCCTTTGTTTTTTAACTTATTTGAAAGAATCTTACTCATTTTGTCAGTGATTCTGGATCAATAAAACATGTTAGGTAAACTAAATATACATAAATAACCTTGTAACTAAGTTCCTTTATATCAATTATTCACCATGATATTCACCACTTAAAAAGATCGTCCAAAATGCATCATTCATATTGAGAATCTTTAAATGAAATGCAAAAAAGTAATGATTGTATAATCAAATAATATATTTCTAGCATAGATTGTCTGTTTTTATAATTGTATAATATTTAATAAATAAAATGTTAGATATACTGTATGTTAGATATGGTTTGGCCAGACTGGTGTTAGTATCGCATACTTTGAAGCACTCAAATAGGAGAAAATGTATTAATTTGAATAGAGCAGAGGCCATGGTGTGACCCGGTTGTTGAGGACAGTGATGGTCTAAGAATGCTGGTTCTGGTTGTGATGGAGTGTGAGTCTTCTCTCGAAAAGAAGGCAAGAGTTCCAAGGGTCAATGGGCAAGAACATCGACCAATTAAGACAGGTTCCAGGTTTTCAACATCGCTAGTGGTTGTTGGAGACCGAGCATGACGTCAAATGTGTCACAGTTAATGTTAATTCAGGATTGTACTTCGACAGTCGGCTCCAAATAACAAACAATTTACTCTGCTCCTCAGAAGAAAAAAAGGTGTCTTAGCAACGTCCAGCCAAAGCATACAAGCCTTCACAGATAGGTAAACACATTTGTTGGCTTTAGGTATATTTTAAGATTTGGTGGACCAAAGTCATGCAAGTGCTGGAGACCAGAGGGTTAAAACTCTCTCAAAAGTGTAACATGCTACATTAAGTCTATGGTGTCAGTTTACAAATAACTGGTCAAGCTATCTGTCCTTTAAACTCAAAGTGAGAATCACCAGTCCCCTGTTTGGCCTGATGTAGAACAAGGCTCATTCAGAGCAAATAAGACTGAAGCCTGTTCATTCGAGTGCTTATCCAGTGTGATACTTATGCCTCATTTATTTTGGGAACCAACCCTCCATTAGGCTCAGATGGATGTTCAGGACAGGCCAACTAGGAGAGCCTGAAGAGATGAGTCAAGGGGAGGAAATAACCAGCTCTTTTATATGAGAGATGACTGCCAGAGGCTGGGAACTTGTGGGAAAAGAGCAGTAGATTTGGAAAACGGTGAAGGGAAGGGTAACGGGGTGCCAATAGTTGTGGCCCGCGATGTTCATCCATTACACCCCAACGCTGCCCACGGCTCGGCTTCAGTATGACGGATTCAGAGCGATCAGGTTCGGACTCCAACTCCCATAAATCCTGGCGTGTGCCGCTGATGGATGTGGGCCATAAAGCCCCCTGCTCTGACATGTGGAGAGCAACATGGAGAATCATGGGAAAATGTGAGTCCTCCAGGTTAATGTCAACAAGGGCTGGGTGTGCAGCGGAGATGATGGATAGATGGAAAGACACATCAATGTGGGTTGAGGAGAACGTCGGGAGGCGCTGGCCTTATGCAAACAGCGACATAGTCTTCTAGAGGGACTTTTGAAATGTAGAGTCAATGTTGGCAAAAGTTTTTGTTCATATTGGAACATGCTTGTTAATAACTTTTGCTTAAAAAAAACAGGTTTAAACTTGATTTGAAATGTTGCTAAGGAACATTGCCTTCGCTTTTACTGAGACGTGTTCAAATATGACACAGAAATATTCTGGGCTGTGACCGTCCCTGATCAGGCTCACAAAGTTGTTAACCACTGCCTGAAAGATTTAAAGTGACTGTATCGCTACCGGAACATTGTCTGGATGCGACCGTGGTTTCTCACTCTGTTCAACATCAGCCATTTGAACTTTTGGCGCATGGATCTGAATAGTCAGTATTTTCATTCAGTGAGTATTTCTGATGGTATCAGACTGATGCCATCTATTTCTACACTGAAAAAAATCATGTATTTTATTCTCTTTTTAATCATTTCTATTTTAAAAAACAGCTTTCTTAAATCATTGAGATTTTTTTGTCCTGCTGTTAATGCTCAGTGTTTCCTAATGTATTCTGTTATTGTATGTCTGCGTGGCGGTCGATGCGTGACCGAGATGAATATCGCTCATTAAAAAACGGCTCGCAAATGTAATGTGGGCCAGATACTGGAATTGCAGACCTGGCGAGACAGGAAATGGAGACATGTACACTTACTCATTAACGGACCCCCATTTGGGCCATAAAGCATCATCCCCATGCGCAGAAGGAAAATGCCCTTATTAAGGGGGTAAAGGCTATTGCTGTCCTAATGAAGGTTTTTCCAAACAGTCATTTATGATATTGGTGAGAGTTGTGTGGTGACTAGGCCTGTGGGAGGAGAAGGCCTGAGCAGGAATGGACTGAAGACTGTAGTTGTGGGCTTTATTTGTATGGAAGGGAGTGGTGGGTCTGCAGGGGGAGCACACACCGGCAACTCATTTTGGTCTTTTTTACTGGAGCTAATGGAGATGAGCTTGTGTTAACAGTCAGGGGAGAAGCTCGGAAACATAAAAAGGTCTCTCGGCCTTGTCTGTATTTGTGCGCTGTGGGTTCTGATGATCTGGGCCTGTATTCCTAAACTCTGAAATATGAGCTTACACAAATCTGCACTTTTCTTTTTTGGTTATTTGTTGTCAATTCTGACCACTCCAGACCTGCCTTTAGGGCTCTATTTTACCTTTTAATTTAGCTTTTTTAACGGATTTGGCTGAAATTAAATATTTTGCATTTAAGCTTAAAGTATATAGTACTTAAAGTACTATATGTATTTATTTTTTTTATGTATTTCCATCTGTATTGTTAACGTCCAAGGTTTTGGTGAATTATTATTTTGTTATATAGACCATTAGGTGGTGCTTTATTCTATATTATACAGACTGCATTTGCTACTTTTATGATATTACCGATATTTATTGATTTGTATTATTTGTGTAGATAATCCTGTGATTTGTTTTCCTCATTGAAGAGCATTTCTACACCACCAAATTTGAATTGTATTAAAAGCCAATTTGTTTTTTCAAGACCACTTTCATCTGTTACCACGCTAAAATGATGTCTATTTTTGTGTATAAGAATGCATGATTTATGTTAAAGATCTCAACATTCACTGAAATACTTAAAGTCTGGTTTATGTCATCTGATTTATCACCTTACTTTTAAATTCCTTTTTTTAATCGCGTGTGAGTTTTGGATGTTTCCCGACAAGAGAAACCTTCCTGTTATACCTTGTTTTGTCACATTTGGTTAAGTTATGTTGGACAGGTCCTCTCAAATTCAGCTTTCGATCCGTGTTGTATGTGAATAGAAAAACCACCTTTAGAAGATAATCGCTGTCCCCTTTGGTCCCCTTCTTCTTATTTCCTAATTTCTCCACTCTCTTGTCAAAGCCAGTTCACCCCCCCACTCCACCTTCGCTGCAGGAGCTACCCGAGGCCCTTATGCCCACCTCATTTATCACCTTGGTTTGATTCGAGTGAGAGAGGGGGAGAAAGAGTTGGGGAAGTGTATAAAGTCATAACAAACCCTTCTCCGTTCTCTTCTACCTCTCCTCTTTCGGTGTGTGAGGGAGAGATGAATGCAGCCAGTGGAATTAATTGCACCCCGTTACTGAAGATCAGCAAGTTTGCACCGTTGGCGTGCTGATCTGCCATATGGCTGCCCACTAGGTGAACACTTTGATTAATGTTGCCCACTCCTCAGTTTTTTCTCGGCGAATATTTGATTCTGATAACTGAAAGTTAGCTTGCGAGTTTCTGAATTTCCCCATCTTCAGTCTCCTTCTGTTTCTCCTTTACGCTGTCTCCGCGTCACCTGGGCCATCTGTGTTTGGGGCTGTAGTTTTCGCCTTTTTGGTGTTTCGCTTACAAAGTACAGACTTTGTGTGAGAGAACCATCCAGCGCCTTTGTGTTCGAGGGGGCTCTGCGATATGGGTATGTGTCTTTCACTGTTGATTAGGCCTCTGGTGTAACAAGAGCCTCTCTATTAGGCTCCACGGCTTCCTGAGTGCACTGTGACTGGCCACTGCCCCAGAGGGCTGGGATGTATCCACACACTCACAAACATGCTATTCACACAGTCAAATGGAGCACTATGAGGTTCACACAGTAACAAGCAGGTGAGCAGATACAGGAGTCACAATATCAATAGGTCCAAGTGAATGTGATAATACCTCGGCAAGCTTCAGCCGAGAGGCAGCGCTAACTAGAGAGTCAACTCTCAAGTGGAGCATTCACTGCGCATCGCACCTTCCACCTTTGTGTACATCACATTAAAGAGAGCCTGCCGCCACTGCAGCGCCATCATCAACTCAGCAGATAAAACGGTCCCACCTAAGGTCACAAGTTCAATTTTTGTTTTCTTTCCCCCCTGCTTTAATGAGGAAGCCGTCTATGCAGACATCCATGCAGAAACATCTATTCCAATCACTTGGGCGCTTTGTTTCCCCTCTGTTTTATAGCCCCTCCTGTCTATTTTGGTTGTCCTCAGTCTTGTTAAGTGCTGCCATTCTCCTGGATTTGGATGTGGCCCTGAGGGCCCTTAGAGAGACCGAAGTCAGAGAATGAGTTGCGAGGCCCAGCCAGAGGGTGCCCATGGTAGATTGCCAGTCCCACTAAATCTTTCTGATTACCTGGGGGTGTTGCGGTACGATGGGGGTGATGCCAAGATGGTTGGCTCTCCAAAGAGGCTGATTGAGATGCAAATGGGGACCATAACTCAGAGGTAATGCCGACCTGAACACCCTTAGTCTCGTCCCTTCCTGCTTACCTCACGCTCTCATTGCTTCCCATTTACTGCAGCTTTGGAGGGGAGACATTTATTGTCTTGGGATAAAGTTAAAAATGTATCATTTGGATAATGGGATGAAGGACTACACTGTTTTATGGGTGAGAGTAAATAAAGGAAATCAGCTGTATAAACACTGAGTGAGACATCCAAGGGGCAGCAGTTCATAATTCAGGGCCGATGCCGTCAGTGTTTTTTTTTAATTCTATAGATCTTTAAAATTAGAATTAAATTTTTTAAACATATCATATAAATCCCACTTTTCATGAACACATTGAAATGTGAATACAAAACAAAACATTACAATCAGTACCAATTTCATATTTACACTTTTTGTTTTTATTTTCACAAGTGACATATTTAAAATTTAAAAAAGCTGAAGAGGGCAGTGCTTTTAAGAATACACATGAATGGGCTTCTGCTGATTTCGTAGTTATAACTCATCCTCACGAAGCCTTGCGCCTGCATTGTAACGGTATTGTATAATAAATACTGTCTCATTGTACCATAAATATTCTCTCACCTTTGGCCTCTAATAGCAGCCAGGCCTCTGCTACTGTTGCTTGCCAGACACAGATGGACACAGAGAAGCACGAGGTGCTCGGAAGGTGGGATGAACTTGGGAGAGGAGGGGGAGGAGTAATTGCGAAGTCCTTTGCTGAATTGTTCTGTGGATGCAAATTTAAATCCCACCTATTATTTTAATAATCTGCTTTTTACTGCTTGGGCTCGGATCATTTGTTTGCAAACCAGGTTATTTGGAGAGGGAGGCTCGGGGGTAATTTCATGCTTTGAAGCATTTATATCTATAACTTAATGAGGAGAGGGCCTGTTGTTTCCTGGTAATACACTGCTAGAGGAGAGCAAACTTTTTATTCTCCGTTTAGGGTACTGTTAGAGGGCAGTAATGTAGGATCAGTCTGATGGAATTAAGGAGCAAACTGCGGAGAGACATAATAGAGCTTTGGGTGATGGTCCGAACTGAACGTTGATGTTTCTTTTTAGTTTTTTCTAAGGGGGCCTAAGAGGCAGAACCGTGTTGTAGTGGCTCTACTGCGGCCTCACAGCTCAACAATCCCGGTTACAAGTCCCGTTTCAGGGGTGCAGTCTTTTTTTACCCTTGACGTGTCCGTGTGCAGCCTTGGATGAGATTGACTCCAAGAGAAGGTTGACACTTCTATGGTACTAGTAACTACTAAAGTATTTTCACAATAATACTTTGGCACTCAAATGAAATTGTTTAACAGCAGCAGCACGCTTTTCATAAGAAAAGCAAGACCCTGAAAACCAAATATTTTAGAAGGTTTAAATTTACGTTTTTATCAAACACACTTGCAGCCTGGTAGCAGTTGATTGAACTGCGGATCGTGCGTTCACACTCCTCCACACTTCTGTTGGAACACTGTAGGGTTCACGCAACATTGTTCTTTCTGGAACAATAGAGACCCTGTGGCTCCTGGAATATCATTCGAATTGGCCTGCTGATGTCTAATGAGGTTACTCCTTTGTTTAGACTAAGTTATGTGATTGAACATAAGGTGAGTGTTTAGATCTTGGTGTCATGATTTCCATCCTCCTGTTTGGGTTCATGTCTGTCCTCTGTTCCCTTGTGAAGGACGCCTCTCGGAAAATGTAATCAGACTGCATGAATTAAAGCAATGATTCGATTTCCGTACGAGACATCATTTATTCTGTCAGGCCGACGCTCCTTTGACGATCCGCCTCTGACTGACCCTTGACCTGCGCCTTGGGGTTTTTAAGGCTATTATCAGTTGACAAGGATGCAAAAATTTCTGTCAAAAATTGCATTATTGTAATGTCTGTACCGGTGTGACCTTCACTGGAAAAACAGGAACATTATAATTTTTTTGAATTTTTTTGAATAGCTTCTACACTTTTCATGCATAATTCACATCAAAGTAGCTCACTACTGTATCGTCCATTTGGGCAGCACCGATCACAACTCTTCCTTCAACCTTTGAAAACTTGACCTTACAGTTTTTATTTTCCTATATTCAAAACATGTATCTGTGATCTGTGATCTCTGTGATATGTAGTAATCTAATGTAATGTAGTTTTCTAAAAATAAAGCAAATGGCTGTTAATAAAATAACAATTTACTGAACAAACTAGCACAACACAAGTAAGGTGTGCTGAGTTTCGATTAGACTTCCAATGGAATGGCTGTGCATCAGGTGCTGCATTGACTTGGTTGAGTTCTACATGTTTCCTTGTTGCAGCTTTGTGCTTCTCACTGCTCATTTGACCCTACAGCCAACTGGCTAGACCAGCTTGACCAGGTTCAAATGCTGCATGGTCAGCAGGGTGCCATGTTCGAACTGTTTTGACTGTACCTCCATGACTTATTTCAGCTTCGCATGACTTAGATCTTGCTCTTCTTTGCTTTGGTCTACTTGCATTGGTCTACTCCATGTTTGATCAAACCTGTGAATCACAATTCTGACATCAGAACCTAATTTTTAAGCGTACTATGGAGGCAATTGAGCAGCCGCGAAAGTTCACAAATGAAATGAAATGGCTGTAAACAGGGCCGAACTGTACCAGAAAGGGCTGCACTGGGTGCAGGTTTTTCCAAGTTTAACCAGTCAGGTGTCAGCAAAAACAAGCAGCACCAGACTGACAATCGACTTATTACAGTCTTCAGACACCTGACTGGTGAAGCTGTGTGTGCGAGTTGGGTTGGAAGAAAAACCTGCACCCTCCCAGTATGGACACCCTTGCTGTACAGTACCTGCTCACCACTGTTACTGTGGTCTGTCGTCTTACTTCTTTCTCTGTTCCATAAACGGAAGAGTTCTAATCTAAGGCACTTTAAAAGTAATATTTATTGTGCTTCAGCGGGTCACGGGAGCGCAACTGTGCGTGAAGATTTTAACTCTAGTGATGAAAGTAACATGCCCTTTTCCGCCTCTAAACTACTGTGACAATATATAACAGTAAGCAGTTTATGAAATTTCCAAACAAAAGAGCTTTTAATCAAAGTACCAGACCCTGCGGTTTGTGAAACTCATCTAAAGGCCTATTATACACTTAGTCACATCAAAGGCCGGCGTGTTTCTTAATTGCCAGAATCTTTTCTTATTCAATTATGTTATGCTTATGTTTTTATAAAGCTGATGCAAAAAGGGACTGGGGTACTTAAATCAAAGGAGCCAAATTATCATCTGTGTGTGTTCAATACAAGTGTGTACACATGCGTATGTAAATGTGTTTCTGCGAGTGTGCGCTGTAATTTAGCAGCCCTCCAGATACGAAGATGATACAAGGCACCAGTGTTTCAGGAGAAATTAAACATTGTAAAACTAGCAGGTTTGGATAAGGCAATCCCATTACGGCTGCACTTGAAAAGAAGACATTATTTTGTACTTGGGAGAGTTAGAGCTTTATTGCTGACACCTCCAAACAGAAAGTTGTGCATACATACTGAATAAGTTTGCAAGGTCTTGGAGATTTCCTCCAACTTTATTGTTCTCTATCCACAACATAATCAACATCTGCTGTTCGCCTGGACTCCAAAAGCTGCTGCACAGAATTGCAAAATAAGCTTGGTGTAAATATGTAATTGCCGCTGCTTATTCTGAGATCTGAAATATTAGGGAGCAATATGGATTGCATTAAAATCCTGGTTGTTAGGGATTTCGGTTACACTAAAGACATGCTGGAAAATGTGCACTGTCTGCGAAACTGGCAGAGATGGAGTTTGGTAGATGGGGAGGGGGCGGGTTTGGGGCAAGGGAGGAAGTGGAGAGGAAGAAGCGGTGAACACAGATGCTATATTCAAATCTCAGTCACCTTTTGATGCAAATAGGAACAACACTTGAAGCTCTCAACGTCCGTGATGACCGTAGAGCTCAAATATTAAGCGCTGTAAATGATTGTTTTCATTAGCAGAGTGCATCCTGTGTTAAGCTTTGCCATGTAGAAGTTTATGTGTGTGTGTGTCAGTTTGCCCGGGTGGAATCCGATCTTTCGCCTGAGGCCCCGCGGCCCTGGTCTGTCTGCATCCGAAAAGCAAACTCTGCAATTATGATGACCGTTCTGTCCTTTTCATTTCCCATCTCAGTCTCCTGCTCTCTCCCTTTTGCTGCCTTAGTCTTTTGTTGTTCTTCAGCCACCTGCCTCGTTCGCTTCCTGACCTTTCCTCTAATGTTCACCGATTGAAAAACATTTTTTTATGAATGACTTTTACAGTACAGGCATTTTTCTTCACGGAGCACATGTTTTTCAGCTTTGTGATTGGTTGGTTTATAAATAATACTTTTTTTTTCAGTCTAGCAATCATCTTGGTTTGAATGAATTCTTTCTCTTTAAATTTGTCTGCTCTTAATGAAGAGCAACAGTAATAATTTCATAGAACCACAGTTCCAACAATGCTTTAATGACAGCAGCAATATAACGTCAAACGCAACTCACATGACGCTATAGTGGTGTAACAATAACAAGTGCAGCGTGGTAGACGATACACAAACTATAGAAACAACACAGCAAGCACATCAATGCAATAAACAAAATAATAATGCAAAGACACATTTTCTTTTTAGGTTTTATTGTATTCTAATTTTGCAGATTTGAATAAGGTTATTGGTGCAAGTGAACATATAAAAAGTGTTTGTTATTATTGTATTATATGTGTGTGCATGTGTGTGTGTGTGTGTATATATATATATATATATATATATATATATATATATATATATATATATGTATATATATATATATATATATATATATATGTGTGTGTGTGTGTGGGTGGGTGTGTGTATATATATATATATAGTATACTTTCAGTCCCCCTAAAATACTGCAGAGGTAATTATGTTTTTAGCCCTCCTTTTGTTCACATTGATTTTCATCTCACCTTGATGTTTTCTCCTCCTTTCTGCTGTAACAATGGCATCTATCACCTGTGAGTGTACTTTCTTAAAACTCCCAAACTCACTTTGATGTCACATTTCAAGCAAATTGATAAGTCAGCAATTTCATGGATCACTTTCTGTAAAACTGACATTTGACGCTTATTAAGCAGATAGGTCTGGAACCAAATGAGAATTCGAACAACAAATGAACAAAATGAATGTCAGTTAAGTGCAGTGGTTTCGTACCTTAGTTGAAACCAGAGCTTTCAGGTTAGGTGTGTACTTTGGGAATTCCAACAGGAACTTGGTTGACTGACAGCTCTTCTTATTCCCTGTTTTCACGTATTAAATGTTGTCAGCTGTAAGTGAGTGATTAGCCGATTAGAAAAGTAACGTGTTCATTAATTACAGTAATTATTACGGTGTTTACTGGCGCGGCCCTGCAACAGCCTCTGTGCGTCGCTGAACATGAAAGTCAGCACGTTCAGAGGCTTATCCTATATCGCGCGTGTGCGTGCGAGACCGGCCCCTCGACGTCAGTCTTAAGAGCAGCAGCACGTCTGTGCTTCATTCTCCGCGTTTCTCATCTGGAAAATCATCCCACGTCCTTCCTTCACCTTTCCCATATCTGCCCCTGCCATTGCTTGATTTGTAACTTGATTTCAGGAAAAGGAGAACCTGTAGATTATCCAGCTTTCATTAGGGGGAAAAACCCAGTCCGTGTCAGAGAAAGAAGAAATCAATTTAATACAGACTTAACTGGAGGAAATTGCATATTCTGCCTGTATGTGCTGAACAGGCACTTTCTCTTCCTCACCAGAGACCTGCCTCCCTATTAATTGCAGCATGTGTGCATGTCAGTGTGGATATGTGTGTGTGTGTGTGTGTTTGTTGTTTGGTTGCGCATGTGTGTGTTTGTGTGTCTCGGCTCTGCGTGTGTGTAGGTCACAACTAGGACCTGTGCGAGGGCATGCAGCCAATGGAGTCAGTTTCTTTATTAGTAAGGAGCGTTAGCATTGAGTGCATGTGGTGCATCCATATTTCTTTGTTGGTGTCCGGCCGTGCGTGAGCACAAGTGCCTGTGACTGCGCCAGGTGGAGCGGAGATCGGTTGGTATTTATGAACAAACGTCGTAATTATGACAGGATGAAATATGACCAGCGCCTTGCACAGTTTTGCCGCCCCTCGTGCCGTCTTTTATCCTCCCCTTTCTTCCTATGCTAAAAATATATTTCTGTGATAAAATACACTCTTAAAAGTTGATGAGCAATTTAGCGTGGCCCGTTGTGGACAAGGTCGCCGAGATTGGAGCGCCTCTCTTCCTCCCTTCCAGGCCTGTTCTAATCTACGGAGCAAGAAGAAGGGCTCAAAGTCGTTTCTCTAATTGCTTTTATAAGGTGCCCTTTTCACACGGTGTCTTCCCTGCTCATTCACTTTCACTGCCATTAGAACATCACACCTCTACACCTGCTGGGTAAAATATGACCATTTAATTTTTCAATTGCCTCATATCGATACGGTGTATCTCACATCCGGCAGCGGAGATGAGTCGCCCACCTATTCAGTGGAGAGAGGACACCGTCTGTGTTAACCCGCTCTTTGGGCTAAGTGATTTGTATAAATGGGGGTCCTTTGATTTCTTAAGTGTTGTCGCTGCATTGGTGATCCATAACTGCAGCTGAGGGCTCACGGGCCAGGCGACGCAAGATGGAAACCGGGGTTAAAGTGTGAGAGGAGGATGAAATTGAGCCTAGTGCTTTAAGACAGTGTATTATTTGGCGGTTCCGCTTGCTTGCGTCCATTAGGGTTGGCTACTGCGCTATTAAAGGGGTCAGCTAAGTGTTTGTGTGTAGGTGTGTGTTTTGTGTGTGTGTGTGTATGAAGAGTCAAGAGAGTGCCCAGTGTATTATTGGACAGGATAGGGCACCCCCTGCTCTAATACCTCTTTATCTTATTGGATTGGAAAGCTCCACTTATAATTGTATTAGGGGACACACCCACTGCATCCTCTGCTTTTACACGATATTTCTTCACTGCACTCACAACGCGTCACTGACACGTGCGACAGGCGCAAGAACCCCAGCAGAGGCAACTTTGTCAGTTGGGTCAAACGTCCCTTCAACACCTTTGTGCCTTTTAATTCTGCCATTTCATTTTGTGTTAAGTATTTCTCATCTTCCTATCGTTTTAACAGTTTAGATCGGCTCCCCAGTTGAATGGCAATTAGCCACGTGTGTGTATACGAGACGATGGGTTGTATGTAGCTCGGGGCAGTGAGCGCTGTGACCCCGAGCCGAACGCTTTGCTGTTGCACACTCAGCGATTACTCTAGTTAACCAGAGAGGCTTCGCTGCCTCTCACTTTTCCTGCGCCCTTGAAGGGACCAGAAGTTGTCAGGGTCCTCGTAAAAATCCTGAACGATTGTGTCCGTGCATTTTCTTCCTCCAACCTTTTTTTTTTCTTCCCCATCTTCTCCTTCCAAAACCTGGCCATCTGTCTAATTGTTCACCTCCATCGCTTTAATGCTTTTTACATGCTTTTCCCCCCTCTTTCCAGGCAATAAACTTTATTTTCTTCGCAAGACTTCAATCTGCAGGGGGAGGGAAGGCAGCCTGCTCACCTTCTCTCGCCCGGATTTGCTCCAGTGACCCCCCCCTCCTTTCCCCTGTATCCTCTTCTGATCTCCTGTTACTCCTTTTCTCCTTCCGTTTCCCCGCTGTCCGTTCAAAACTGGATATGTGTTCGTCGAGTTGACACCTTCTCTCATCTTCTGCAAGAGGGCAGACCTGAGGAGAACTCTCCATATCACCAGCTGAACTGCATATTTTTAAAAATAATTCCTTATCCCTGTTTTAGTTCGTCTATCGTTGCTTAATTTTGTTGTTCCTCTATATCTACACTGTGCACTTACGCTTTCCCTCGACATGAATACATAAATGCTACATGAGAGTCATTAAATTAAACATTTATCTCCGCTCACCTGTGGTTACTGCTGTGTGCTGATCATATAAGCAGATACCCTATAATCCTATCTATAATGGCCATAATCAGGCCTTTAATGTTTTGTAATAGCATCCATATAATGGTATAGAGTAGCAGCAAGAGAATAATTCAGGCATAGATAATGGCTCAATACAACACTCTTACCCTTGTGTCACAACTCCGTGTGTGTCTGCATGAGTAAACATACCCTGAGATAGTTAAGGTGGGTGTAAAATGCCTGAAGAATCACCTTTCCATTGCCCCCAACGCTTCCTTTCTGCATCATGCTACATCCTTACTGTGAGTGTCATGTTTACGTAGCTAAGACAGACATGAAGAGGGCGTTTGTAGGACGTCCGCACACTGGTGATAGGATCTGTTGAAAATGCAGAATGCTCCAGTGATGGGAGGAGAGGGCAACATAAGCCAACAGCTTCTGTTTGTTTTTGGCTTGAAGAGAGTGTTTAATATTTCTGCTCTTAACCTGGGTTTAATTATACTTCAGATCATGACCTATATGCCCTGGACTGGTGTCCATTGTTACACTCCATGGTTAGGCTTATCTATAAAATTGCTCTTACTTACTGTATGTGCTATATTATTGTGTGTTCTAGTACGTATTGATGTGGTGCTGCTTAGTGCTGTCCTTGAGACCATCTAATCTTTTAATGAACACAGCTTCTTTTGCAGTAATAAATAAATATGTGCATCTATATGACTAATAGGATTATGCTTTTTTTAAATTTAAATATTCCATATTCAGTTGTTCATATTTGGTCTGACCCTTGGTCTTGGTCTCGCCCCCTTCATTGGTCTCGCTCTAGGGTTAGGTGGTCTCGATGGGGGCCAGCAAGTTGCATTTTAATTTAGTTTAAAAAAGCCTTGCTAACTCTATAGGGAGCCTAAGTCTCTGCCCCTTCAGGTCAGTCCATGGGACCTAAGCTTGAAAAAAAAAAATGAATGGAAGTCTCTGGGGGAGATAAAAGTTATTTTCTGGTCCACTTTACCTCATGCCCTGGATGATACATATGCTGTACCTCAATTTAAATGATCTCTCAAATTCTGATTACCTCTAATAATGACGTGAGTTTCAGCTACGTTTGTCGTGTAATTTATGATGTATTTGCTTGTGAAAATATGCAGTTATTTGGTCTACAAATCAAAGGTTACAGCAGAGTCTGACTGCTACGGCGCTAAGGCAAAGGCAGATGAAAAGTGTGAAACTATCAAAGGTAAAGTGACAGAATATATTAGCTGACACCTTAAATACTTACCATGACCCTGTTAAGCCTGCCCCGCCTGCTGACTGACTATCGAGGGAGAGCCTGCAACGAGAATTGTACTGTAGTTCGCGACGACATACCACAAAAAACCTAAAGTAAGTTTTGATGCCTGTTGAAAAGTTAAACAGTAGAATGTGTCTTTGAAATTCTCAGATATCAAATGTGAGATCTGTGCCATATTTCAATCTCGATCTTTCTCCATTGACTCCAGTACATATTTTTTATAGTCATCTCAATTTATAGCCTCTCTGTGTACCACATATCGTGACACACTTGTGGGCCCATAGTGCCTGGGTTTGGCCTTCAAGCTTTGAGTCCATCAGGAGTATTCCATAGTTCCCCTCAGATTAGCTCCTCCCCTCAGACTAGATTATGTAGATTGCCAGGCCTCATCTGACTACTGCATTACCTCCAAGATGTCATGTTATACCTGCCGCCATCCCTCAAAATTGAAATGTAGGACTTTTCTGTTGCTTGGGGAGTTTTCCTACGTCAAAGCTTCGAAACCCTTTTGCATCTGTGCGTTTCCACTCCTTCACCCTGGCAGCGGGACGGAGAGGATGATGAATATTTAGCTTGTCTTGCAAAGTGTGTAAATGCAGCAATGCATTCACTTCTGAAGTCATTTATCTTTTTCTGCTCCTTTCATATCTTCGCTCTGTCGTCCAACATATGGTCTAAGATGAGCTCACACATAAGCTCACACTGGCACCTGTGAACACACACGCACCGTTTCACCTGCGATACGTACTGACACCCTTGTGTTAAAAATGCCAGTGGCATATTTCTATCTTCTTTCAAGATCTGTTTTTGCTAAATCAACCTTTTCTGCTCTTTTCAAAGGAACACGATTCATTATAACCCTGCAATGTGCAACTGCTTTTAAAATAAACTCTAATGCTACTAGTTATTCTGTGGGCTACATTTAGTTAACAAGAGATTTCCTTGCATTTTGGCACCACTTTTGGTCTCATGGATTTTGTCGTGTTTTTCCAACAGCACAAAGCAAGAGTGGAGGCCATGATGTGTGACCTCGCTTCTCTGCGCTGTGTCAGAGAGTTTGCAGAGTCCTTCAAGGCCAAAAAGCTGTAAGTATTGTAACTAATAACTAACACAACGGCGTTGTATATTTTTAAGTGCAACTTTCCGTTGCACTTTTCGTTTTTGTTTTTTCTTTTTTTGAAGTCATACGTCACTTGTAGAATTCTGTGAACATGATGATCCCTTCGTCACGTATTGTCTGTGCCTGCGATCTTTGTTCCTCAGAACATTGATCTCACTCACTGTATTAGCTGGTAACTTCGTCCCGATGTAACATTCTGATTTATGTAACACATTTCCAAAGCTTTTAAATATTAAAAATGGTTGCAGTTTTTTAGTGATTTTGAAATTACCATGTCACATAGTGGGTTTTTCATGAGTTTTTCAAATTGTTTTTTTCTTTTTTCCCGCATTTTCCTTCCATTTTCCCTGTTATCTCCAGCTCCATTTCTCCATTGTTTGTACAAGTTGTTGTACAGTAATACTGTAAATAATTCTAGGCCTAAATCAGGCCTCACTGAGCTCCGACTATAAGACACTCTCTTCACCTCCATCGGTCAAAGCCAGCCTCTGTTAACTTTGAATCTTCTCTGTAACCATGATGGTTATGCAAATACTTAAGTTGCTTGGACGCATGAGACTCATGTCGTATTGGCCCTAGTGTGTCAATGCCCTCAATGTATCAGTGCTACTCAGAGGACAGAACTGATGGACCATATGGGCACAGGCCTCTGGAGTATACAAGGATATTTTGGTCGGTTTGTTTGACATTGGCTGAATCGTGTTACAGATTTTATGGTGGTCAGCTATTATGCCATGTGTCTTCTGGGTGCTGTTGCTATTTTGGGGTCAAGTATTTTGTCATCTATACTGCTAAACCACCTGCAGCTTTCGATTTGTGTGTCTGTTTGTTTGGGGAAACCCATTGGGAGAGGCAGGGCAGTTATTGCCCACAGCAGCCCCGGGGCTGGGTATGGCTATCCAGGCTCGTGCCCTGGGTCCATGCCAACCCCTCGCCCGTACAGGCTTCCCTACATCCAGAGTGAGATCTACTGACCTCCCTTTTTAGACCCATATGACCCTAAAATATTGTCTATTGACGCTCCCTCTGCATTTTGTTAATTTTCATGATTTTCTCTCCAACTCTGTCTTGTCATCACCCAGTCCTTCTTTGTGGCTCCCTCTCCACCTCAGTATTCTGGCAAGGTTGTATTTCTTCATTAGCGGTGCTGTTGGGGGCAGTGGGGGAGTCCCATGGGATGTCAGAGTACATTAATTCTCATCAGAAGGCGAACAGAGCACAGTTGAGACTGGGAGCTCTGAGCTGTGAATGGCACTGGGCAGCTGTCTGAGTCTACCACCACTCTATTACGGCACGTATGTCTTCAGGCATAACACGCGCACACCGGCGCACACACGTGCATAGACTACTGTACAACTCCCGACAGTTCTGTGTGCAGATGCGTAAACACACTAGACAAACAGAAACACACGCAGTCACACACGCCAGCCCAGTCCTGCCCCTGGAGCGTGTCATTGACAGGTGAAATGTAATCAGAGTCTTTTTTTTTCCTTTTTCTCCCCTCGTTTCTCACTCTTGTGCTTTTAAATGCTTTAGTCAGTGGCTTTCACGCTACCCTGTGTTCCATTGACCCCAATTCTGGTTTAATTGCCTGTCATTTGAAATGAAATTACCTGGATATTGATATTGTTGAATGCTGCACGGTTTCATTTGGGTGTAATTGATGTCAGAGGACGCTGACAAAGTGGCGTACGTCCCAAAATGAAACCACCATTGGTTTGATTTCACAGAATTTCTCCAGTTACATTTGGACTCTTAAGTTAACCTTAACCCTCACATTTGAATTCAAACGATTTGATGCTTTAAAATAACTGCGTTTATTTTTGCTTTATTTATTCTCTACATTTTTAGTCAACATTTTTTTTTTTTTTTTTGTTGAAATCTATTCGTTGAAAATCTTTTTTTTGAGTTATTTTCCCTATAGGCTAACAGATAAACACTTACTATTACACAACTTCCTTGGCGGAGTTAATAAAGCATGAATCAATATGAAGTTTGTGTCATATATATCAGTTTACATTCACAAATGCACTGAAAACATTTTGGATTTTTGATTAGCTTTTTAAAAAATGTGAGTATGAGGTGGAAGTCGCGGAGAAGCGACTGAGGTGGAAGAAAAAACTGGAGAGGCCAGGAATGAAAGTAGGACAAGTGGAACAGAAAATGTGTGTGTGAATGAAATGGAAGCTGGAGGACAAGTCAGGGACTAGAGGTAGTGAGAACAGATGGGTTCAAGTGTTTAGGGTCAATCATCCAGAGCAATGGATGGAAAGAGGTGAAGAAGGCAACCATCATCATCATCATCGAACAGTTCAGATTGGCAAGGTTTTGGTCTCAGGTATCAACTTCTCCAGCAATTTTGGTAGAGCAGCAACTCCAGTTACAACCTACTACCAAAAAACAAAACTATCTAAAAAACAACACTTTTATTGAACCTGAATCTGTATTTCACTCCAAATATAATGCAAAATGGTAACTGTTTTCAGCCAAATATGAGCTATGTAACTCATCCATCTGCACCACTGGGACACCCGGGATTGGTCACCAAATCCATTGCAAGGCTCACATTGACAGACAAACATTTACACCGATGGATAATTTAAAGTAATCGATTACCCTGGGTATGTTTCTGAACATAGAGGGACACTGTGCCCAGAAGATACCCAGGCAACCAAAGGGAGATTCACACTCCACACTGACTACGAGTGAAAATGAAACCCCATGTCTCAATGTGTGACCACACTCTGGAAGAGGTCTATCATGTGTCATGATTTATACCCCTCCACTTATTGGATATATAACCTTGTGTCTGTTTTTGTTTCTGTTGGTGTGTGTGTGTGTGTGTGAGAGCATCCGCGTGTAATATGTGCGTTATTGGTGCCAGCTGCTCTTGATGCCAATAAAGTGCAGCGATAATGACCAGTAGTTTGGCCCCAGCTCACACAACCAATCTCCTCCTGCTGGCCTCCATTATTATAGAGGTCATAGGTTCGACGCAAGGGGGTTATTTAAAGTAAATATATAAACTGATGTCTCCCTGTTTGGTAGTTAGCAGCCTCGTTTGAGCAGCGCTGAGATTGCACACTGCACTGCGTGTTGTTCGGGGTCTTAATGTGGAGAGAGGGACTGTGCTGCGATGCAATAGGCCTATTAAAGACATTCATTAGACTTGCACTTATGAGAGAGGGACTAACTGGTGGGCAGTTGAATTAACAGGCCTTTTACATTACAAGCAGACTCACTCGAGGCCCATCGGTGATGCGGGTGGGAAATCGCTTGCTGGTCAGAGCGAAGTTGTTTATTCCCGATCACAAATTTGTGATCAACTTTATCTGGAAAACGAATAGCCACATAACATCAATTACTTCTTTCGGTACGATGTTGTTTCACACTGCTCTTTTGTCTGGCTTCGGTGTCTTCAGGTGCTGATCACGTGAGTCAACCGACATTTTAACATATTGTTTTCCTCCGGGGCCTCAAGTTGGATTCCCCATTAAATTTGGCTCCAGATTTTAGAATTAGCTGCTCGTGCGTTGCGCGGATAATACGCTGAGGTCGGCGTTCTTTAAGTTGACTTGTGACTAGGTTTGTGCTCTTTAATGAACCTTGTGTGTTCGGAGGCCTGAAGGTGATTGTACTGTACACTCCCATGTAATAGCATGGGATGGCTCATTATAGCAAGGCATAACAATTCACACATTAATTTTCCAGCATCCAGTTTTTAATTAATCCAGTAGGCAGTCTTAAACACAGGGTACACAAATTGCCTTCGGCTTCATAATTAATTCTAATGGAAGAAATTAAAAATTGGTGGGGTGTGTTTGGGTTGTTCGGCTGTGTTACTGTGGTTTCGAGCCTAGTGGAGCGACACTGTCACCGACAAGGATCTCTCACGGCACTGACCAATCTAGCACTCCCCTTCCACTGGCGCTCGAGCAGAGAGACTTGCATTTGAATTGTTTAATCCAGATGGTTGGCTTTTGAGAGGGTATGCAGAGCGATCACAATATGCCTTTCTCTTGCTACGCTTTGGCTGTTATATTTCAATTAAACCCATTTTAAGTGGCCAATCTTAATTCGTGTGGCAGATACTTAACGCCTGAAAATGAAATGGATTATTATACAGGATGCATGATGGATGTTGAAAGAGACTCATCTGAATGTAATAGACAAAAGAGAAAGCAATGTGGTACCCGGTAAATTGCTGCCATTGTACACAGGACCGGGTCGCCATTGATTTTCCCAAACACATGTCCCTCATCTGCACAAAAAAAATCATCAGTTGCATTCATTCAAGTTCCACGATATTCAATGTAAATTGTGTTATCAGCTAGTTCTGCGATGACCGAATCATGGACGGATTCGCCCAACTGCTAGAAATTATTTGCTCTGACTTGTATGTCACTACAGGCACATGAAAATTTTTGTTATTTATGCTCTTTATTTGCATTGCCGTTGGTCTGTGAGGATCTTGATGATACTGTAGATACTGTAGAGATGCAGTAAAAATGGAGGAAAAAAGATGATCAGTGACTCCTGTGTCTAGTAATACTTTTAGAATATATATTATTCGACAATAATAGTATTATATACAAATTGTTTAGTTAATCTCTTTGTCTCAAGTCACTACTTGTTGTTGTGAGTTGTGAGTCTACATAAATGTGTATGATTTTTGATAGGGTCAGACTGGACAGAGACAGAAAAGAATGATATGGAATGAGATTAATCCTTTCAGTATCTCGCTGCTTAAGGCTTAAATAAGCCTGTGATATAGCTTATAGGGCACTTTATGGGAAATCTAATGAAGTTGTCTTGATACTCATAATAGGTCCCCTTTAAAGCCGACACAAAGCAACCTTTCACCACTTTGCCTCCTGACTTTCCTGTCTAAGCGTCATGTGTGTATCAATCCCTGATCTTACTTTCTTTATTAGGTCCATCAATAATGTTAAGTAATGTTCTTTTTTTCTCTGGTAGGCCTCTGCACATTCTGATCTGTAACGCTGCGGTCTGTACTCAGCCATGGAACTTGACCGAGGACGGCTTGGAGACGACCTTCCAGATCTGCCATCTGGGTCACTTCCTGCTGGTCCAGTGCCTGCAGGATGTGTTGCGTCGCTCTGCTCCGGCTCGTGTCATTGTCGTCTCATCCGAGTCTCACAGGTGAGTCCAGTATTTATTCTTATTCTTCCATAAGATTTTGCCATTATAAATGTCAGACACACGAGTCCTGTCTCATATAAAGCTTCCTGACAGGGTTTGAAGCCCTAACATTCCACTTCAGCTGCGAGGTTGTGCACGCAACAGTGGGTAGATTTCACCACAGACTGATCTATCAGACTTAATGTGTATTGTCAAACATGACAGCCTCACTCACTGAAAATTCATTTCCCTCCACATTCTGTCACTGTAAATTAAACATATCATCAACATGATGGATGGACTTATCAGCTAAAATTTACTTTGATCAAGTATCTGCTCCTTTCAGCCTGACCTCCTGACTCAGCTTGTTTCCATTCTTTCCCTTCACTTTGACATTTGCTGTTCCTCAGTCTGTCATTCTTTGTTGCGACTAGACTGCGTAGGCTTCCGCTTTTTTTCCCCTGTCATACGCTGGACAAGCTTGATGTCTTGCAGTGATCTGTAAGCCCAAGTCCTAAGCTGTGTGTACTGCAGTCTGTATGGGCGTCATTGATCCAACCTTTGACCAATGAGACAGTCAAGTAGAGTGATTGATTGAACTCAGTAGAGAGATCCAAATCAAGAAGTTATTCTAGCCGATCAGGCCACAATTTCGGTTATGCTGTATAGACTTCTACGCTTGTGGTGACTCCCGTGGTCGCGTGGTCACAGGGGGTGTACTGTATGTTGCTGTGACAGCAAATATTTGTTTAAAATACAATTCAGTGTGTCCAAGAACTAGACGACTCACAGACAGATTTGGGATTGTGTTACATTTAGTGTGTGGCCAGACCGTGGAACGTGGCTGATAATACATGTATTTTTAGTTGCAGCAGATTTGATGTCTCAAAAATTGCTATCCATTTATAACAAGATTCTCTTGGCTCCGTCTCAAATGTCCAGCTCACCAGACCTGCTCCACGGGGGGTCATTTCAAGAGAAAGCGGAACTACACAATATCTTATGTTACATCTCCCATTTTCTCCACCTCATTCCAGACCTATATTACACCTATTGATGTCTCTTCCTTTTGTGTTTGTGATATTTTCTTCACTCCGATTTCCCAGTTTATTCACTTAGCCTTCCCTCTCATGTAGAGTTTGACCCCTGACCCAGAAGCATATTGTATTCCCTAAGCTCCTCGTCTGCTGGTAAAGTATTGACCTATAAGGGACAAGAGTCGGAGAGATACACACATGGGTATTGGCTTGACTCTTTATCAGTTTGGAACACAGGAGCTTAGTGTGAAATTGGCACCATTTAGGTTGCCTTTGCTCTTAAACTACACATGATCTTGTCTGATGACTGCCCTTATGTATTTACTGAATGATGCAACTTGGTATTGTGTAGTGTTGTTCGCAGCCACTGCTCAATGATTATTTCCAAAGTTTTTGTTTTTCAAGCAGAACTGATTCTTGTGAGAAAAGGGATGCAAAATCTTTGACAAGGATGTTTTTGTTTTTACCTCAATGATGGCTGACCAAGTCATATGTTATGAAGTGAATAATGAAATCCTCTCACCTCGGAAAAAGGCACCGTTGTAGGTGAAGAGGACATGAAAATAAAATATGTATTATGTCTGTCCTCAACATTGTTGGTATCATTCTCAACTTTGACTTCCTAGTAACTACTTTAGTGGGCAGGTTTTGTCATTACAGATAAAGTTGAGGGTGTTATAATCATATTTTGTCCGTGTCTTAGATTTGAAGGTGGCATGGATTCAAAGGTTGAATGGTCACCTGGTGACTGCAAGGTTGCAGTTTCAATCTTATGTCTATCATGGTGTAAATGTGATTTTAACAAAGTTGTGTAGAGAACAAACAGTTTTGGAACTTTTGAATATCAGAGTTGAAAAAGGGGCATTGATACTTCCAGTAGTCTGAGTCGCAATGAAGTAGCAGCAGGTGGAATGAAAAGCCTGCAGATGTTGTAACTCAGTCAAGCAGTGCTGTTGCAGAAGACGACAGTAAACAAGAGGCGAACAGCTTGTAAAATTACGACAAGGAAACCAGGTGACATTTTGATTGGTTGTTTTCTAATGACTGGATTAATATGTAGGGTGTGTTAGGTCTGCTCTCCCCTCCCCCCCACAGACACTCACAGAAAGTGTCGGCGCTCCATGTTTTTGTGAGGCTGCATAAGAACACAGAAAGTGGTGTTATGTTTAAGGGGCCTTGTCAAGCATCTGGAGTTTAACAGCTCTGTCGCCAGCAATTAAAGAACATCATGTCACATCTTTGATTTGTCTGCAGCCAGTATAATACATCTGCTTCTCTGGTGAAAATGTGTTCCCTTTGTCTGTCAGGTTCACTGATCTGATGGACTCCTGTGGCAAAGTGGACCTGGCCTTGCTGTCGCCGTCCAAGAAGGACTACTGGTCGATGCTGGCATATAATCGGGCCAAACTGTGTAACATTCTCTTCAGCAATGAGCTCCACCGCCGCCTCTCTCCTTACGGCATCACCTCCAACGCACTGCATCCTGGGAACATCATGTATACGTCCATTCACCGCAGCTGGTGGCTGATGACCTTGCTCTTCACCCTGGCCAGACCATTCACCAAGTCCATGGTAAGGGATCTTTATTATCATTTGCCAGATATTTTCCCCACATTTGTTTTGACAGAACAACAGTTTGTAAGAAGATTTATGTCTTCTGCTTTTACCTGTATTGATGTCAGTCCTCCTGCTTTCCTGTGTTTTTGTTGTCAAGTGACCTGGTAAGGTGCTTCAAGAAGGAAGTGCCCGTGTTGTAGAACATTATGTAGGTAGCATTTTGTGATGTTAAGTCAGGCTTATAGACAGCCATCATGTGGTAACTTACTGCATATAAAGAAGGAAGAGTCCTGCACTGATAACTTGTTTTTTCCCCAAGTTGATTGTTGCACCTCACTTCTTGAACTCCTCCTGATATATGCTTTAATTTGGCATTACACTATTCCATTAGCTTCTTTCCATACGTTTTCAATCTAGTGGTTGTACTTCAGAGGTAATTTGAAAGACAGCAAGGTGGAGTTTTAGTGGAGCGTATTTCAGATCCATCAAGGTTGACGGACGCAGGGGCCTCCAGCTGTCATTTGTCTCTGCATTCGCCTTGTAAGCTTTCGCGAAATGTCAAGCTGAACTTATTTGAACCGTTTCTAACACAAAACTCAGGGACCTCATTTCCTAAAAGTGCTTCATTGTGGCTATTAGACTCCAAGTTTGTTCGCCATCTTTTCAAATGAAACAGAACATAAAGCGACGTGTGTAAAGTGCATTAAGAATGAAAATCTTCCAAACTGACTTTGCCACACGCGGCTAATGAAGCGCGGCGTAGCTGTTGGTAAATATTCCAGGACAAAGGTAGAGCCAGTAATTAAATTCTGGGGTGCTGACACAGCGATTAGCTAAAACTCTTGTCTGATAAAGGCCACACTCCTTCGTGCACACTGATACACTGGCACACCCTTAAGCCGAGCATTTGCTCTTATTTAAATCTGGGCTTGATAAGGCTCCTGGAAGTGTATCCTCTTTTAACTCCCACTCCTCACTCCTTCTGCCCCCACATTAAGGGCTTAATAAAACATTGATATTATTTCAGTTATTGGTTGCGGGGATATGAAGATGATATCGCTTTAATTGCTTGCGTACGCTTGCGGGATCCATGGAGATTGTTCTGGGATGCAAACATAAGCAGAATGTCGACTCCAAAAAACAATCACAGGGCCCCCGTGTGTGTTCTCCTGCAAATAACTAGCCTCATTTAAAACACAGGTCTGATTTATAGCTGCAGAGGTGGAGAGACAACCAGTTGCCCCACACCAATACACCCGGACATGGACTGGATCCTAAATTCATGTACAAGATTGGCAGCTTATCTTAGCACGTCAGTAATTTGATTCATAGGGTAATGGAAAGATATGTGGGGCCTGGGCCTGGGCCTCATTTGCACTCATGTTTCTGCCATCTTTACGGATTTGAGATGTTCCCTAGCCATAGTGCGTATGTAGTAGATCTCATACAGAAGATCAGGATGACACACTCACTGAAAATCTCTGGTTTATGGTTAACTGTCTCATTGTAATTCAGCATGTTGTAGAGAAAGCTAATATGTTCTCCAACTGTACATTTCATGACTAACGTTCAAGTTTCTTATAGACACCATATAAGAAAAAACTTTTTCCTCTACTGGTTTGAAAAATCATCCTTTTTTCATGTCTCTGACCCTTCTTCAGCTAGCGTCTGAAACTGATCTATAAAATGGCTTCACTTCGTGCATGTTTTACTGATGGTCAACTGACAGTCAGGTGAAAAGTGTTATGTTTCGTTTTTCGTGTGCTTATATTTTGTTATTTCCGGTGTTTCTGTGTGTTGTTTCCTTTTCCTTCCTTCATAGATACACATCTTAAGGGGGAATCCAAAAAACTGAGGTCCTCTGTCGGAGACCACGTCAAATGGGATGCCATGGAGGGGAAAAACGTGGTCTCAGACAGAGGACCTCAGTTTTCTTCGCAGGTCTGGCATGCCTTTCTGAAGGTCCTGGGCACTTCACCAAGTTCAACTTCCAGCTACCACCCCATTCTAATGGTCAAACAGAGAGGGCTAACCAGGATCTGGAGTTGGCCCTAAGACGCGTGTCTACGAAGGAAGGAAAATGAAACAACACACAGGAAATAAAAGCACACAATAAAATGAAACATAACAAAAAGTTGTGTTCTTGATCAGTGTGGGCAAAAACCTGCACCCACTGTGGCCCAGATGTGGATCACCTTTTGTGGCTCAGTTTGATTCAGTAAATATATTAGTATTTTTTTCCTCCTTCTCCTTTCACATCTTTGCATTCTTTGTGTTGTGACTTAAAGTAACTTCTTTATTAGCGCAGAGCACAGCCCACTCTGCAACTGATGAACTGATCAGATTTCATTTTGCTGAGTTAAGAAAGGCATCTATAAAGAGCCATGACGTTTTAATCAGCCAAACTATCTGGCACTAACATCATGTACCCCTCCCCATGCCTTGATCTACTCATCAGAGATTGTGCGACCAAGCCTGGAACTCCTGTTCCTTTAATTCAGCGTGTTTAGAGTGGGAGTTTTCCCTGTGTCCTTTGCTGCGATTATCAGCAGTAAATGATCTGGCCTGCAGTGATTTCTGTGTGGATCTGTGCCGAAGAGAGTCGGAGCGTGAGATGGGGAAATAAGTTCTTATCTCATTTCTCTGATTCAGTTCAAGTAATCCAGAGCTTGGAATTTGACAGGCAGATTTGCGTTTCAAGTGTTGCCTTAATGGGACAGTACGTGTTAAACCAGGGCAGAGAGTGGACGGTTCCAGATGAAATTCCTCGCGGTGGAGCCGGTTTGTTGGGCTATAACCTTTGTAAAGTTGTCATCTTGTTTGTCATGCTGACCCTGTGACATTTTGTTGACTGACTGATTGTTCCCGAAAGATGCCCTCAGGCTCTGAGCAGCTGGGCTTTAGCCTATAGTCATCAAATCCATACCGTAACTGTACACGCGGACAGTCTCTAGATGGAGATCAGCGCAGACAGTAGCTCTTGCACCATAATGGAGAGGAAGAGGGGCGGGGAGGGGTGTTGTGGGCATTGCTCTTCGAGGGTCTATAGGCCCAATCAGACACTTCTGTAACCCCAGGGGCCAGCTCCATCAGCGGTCTCACTAAGTCCCATGCTTCTTAGCGTTTTAGCATGATTATTTTACCCAGGATCCTGCCTCGGGCACAAGGCCACCTTTTTACATATGCACAGGCTGAACTTTTGACCAGGCACCAGCACACTGGGTTATATTGGAGAAATGGATGTTCAATCAGGTGTAATGGGACGGCTAGTACCCCCTCTGAGCCTTGTCTGCTGTGACCACGAGCTCTCTCCTGCACGGGGGGCTTTAACCCCAGAGACAGGCCCCGTGACATTAGTATTACAGTCGAACATGTCGCTGCACAAGACGGGAGCGCAGATCTCCCTGTTTTTATCAGCTTCTTTCCAGCAGACCGTCGTAAGGTCAGGCGCTCGATCGGCTATCTCTTGTACACGCTGAAACTCTGCATTAATGCAACCTGTGTTAGCGCGCCTTAGCGCTCCGCGCGTGGTGCTCAGTGAAGCGTTGAGAAGCAAGAGCAGAGGTCCTGTGCTCAACACGAGCTGCCGTCTCAACTGTGAGCTGCCCGACTGTGGTAATCGAGTCCTCTTGGGTTGTAAGGACCTGGAGAGGACCGGTGGGGACAAGACAAGATTATTACTCATTTAAACCCATCTGCGGAACACATTACATACATGAAACCTTTCTGTCCTTGGACATTTATTTTCAATGCGTTTTGTTTTCACTGCAAAGTAAACCTTTTTACTATTGTACGGGACATAGCTCATGAATATTAACATTTGTATTCTAAGTATTTATAATTCGGGTAACATTTGTCTTCACTTCAATTTTATAATTTTCATAATCATTTCTCTTTTGACAGGTGTTGAGCTTGCTTGTATTTTGAGCTTTGTTGACTTGTGCTCTCAATTGACTCAAAGAACCGTTGAAGTAGTATTTACACATATTTTATATTAATTAATAACTTCATTTTGGTCTGCAACTTCACATACTAATGCCACAAACTTGGACTGATTACAATGGTTATGATAGAGTTGCATTCATTTCTGCTGGGATATTTGTGTTCTTCTTAGTCAATACTTGACACCGCCACATTGTCTTGTTTGTTGAGCATGGCCTTCCCTGCTGTGCTGCTGCAGTGGGACCGCAAAGACAGAAGGTAGACGCACACTTAGGAAAAGTCTGTGCGCGCGGGTGTGTGTGTGGATAAAAGCATGCAATCCTATTTGGCTGTATTGACATGTGTGTTGCTGACCAATCTTGTTATAGGGATTATTGTCTGCAAAGATACCATTTCATTAAAGGCACACATATCCAAACACCCCCTCCACAAAGCAGCACACACACAGACACACACACAGTCATGCCTGCGGCCTGGTTTTGTGCTCCATTGCACAGGGAAACTGTGTAAATGGTTTATTGTGGATGAGTTGATGTGATGGAGACCGTGTCTGGATCAATAAAGAACCAATCAAATCCTGACAGTCCGCTGCTGTATGCAGTCACTCATTCACTGCTCTTGCATGCGTCCTGTTATACAGCTCCACTGTGATGGAGACATGAACAGTATCCCTGTTGATTGATAGAACAAAAATACTGTACAGTTAAAGAAAAAAAGGATCCGCTGCTGTTTGCTACTAATCCAAGTGACGTCGGTCAACTTTGATTGAAAACTTGAGGCTAGCGATTCAGCAGACTTAATAATGTGCATGTATTTTTATAAGATCACAAAAACCAAAGTGAGAAAGAAAGCCATTTAAAAGCAAATTATTGGAATGAAATTGTCATCTGGGTTCTGGCACTATGAGAGATGGATCAAGGAGTATGGACCGTGGCTTTGTTTGCGTGGTTAGAATAAAACTGGTTTCTGCACATGTAACATTTCCTCCAGTTTGTTGAATTGGTTGTGAAAATCTGATATGAAAAGAATTGTCCCAAGGCATAAAAATGTTGGTAAATACTCCTTTATATATCTGCCATCAGCCAGTTACGAAGTGAATTTAGCAGCGTCACAATACTAGTACTTTAAAAAGGTCACCAATGTCTGTAGTCATCTGATAAAGTCCTCCCGGATTCCGTGTTCTGGACTCTTCCTGAACTGTGTTTTAGTTCTGGTTGATCATTTCCATCAATAAGCGGACACATCTTAAACAGTATTTACGAACGCATGACTTAATACAAACAACAAAATAGCAAGCTGCAATGTATCTACAGTATGAAGCATTTCTTCTGTGTACACGTGTGATTTCCGTGGCCACATTTCTCAAGTCTTCTCACTTCTCCTTCCTCTTACAGCCACCTCAGGGAGACCATTAGGATGTGTTCACATCTGAGGTTGTCTGGATTTGGGCTAGCTGAAAATTTCCTTGAGCCACAGGTCAACCCCAGCTAGACCCTTGCTGTCAAGGGATTGGAGCTCTAATGGTAGAGATCAGAGCAGAAGAAAAGATTCTCAGCCAGTGTGATATTTCTCTTCACTTTCTGAAGGCTTTTTTTTTAACAAGCCACTGAGAGGAATAGCTGTAACCCCTCACCCGGTCATTTTTTGCATTGTTTTTTTTTTTTTTTTTTTTTTCACCAACAAGCACACACAACTCGACACCTTTAAACACAGCCTCCCCCTCCCGTCTTTGTTGTGACACCGGGCTGATGGACTATTTTTCAAATTGATTTCAAAAATGTACATAAGCAGCCGATCCCCCAGCCCAGATTACCTATTGATTTTTAATATGAAAAGCTCATTATATAAGCAGGAACTGCAACACAAAAAGCTAGCCAACCTTTGCATAAATCCTTTAATTGAATTTCCAGAGCCCGTGGTTCTACATTTTTTAATTAAATCCATTTCTTTTTTTAAGGGTTGCTGTGTAATTTGCATGCTGTGAAGTGGGTGCTGTCCCAGATAAAGTGCCATTGATCCTTATTAAGGCTCACCTCTGGGCTCGCTGAAAACCAACCGCAGAAATTAAATGTGCTCATGGTGCATACACTTATTGCCCGCATGATAGGATTAGAGGCAGAGGAAGAGAGGGAAGGAGTGAAGGGGTGAGAGGTGGGGAGACACGCTGGGGAAGCAAGGAGTGGTATTATTAATAGTTGTTCATATTAATGTAATATTTCACCTTTCCTCCGCTGGGTTGAGGGCTATAAAGTGGTTGTTTACTTGCGCAGCGTTTTGCTTTTGTCCGTCTGGGCCGGATGATTCACGGTGGCAACGTTTTAGACTAAGAAGCGTTTTGTTCTGAACGCTCAGGAATGAATGATTCAGTCCTAATCTGAAGCCGTGTTCTTCTCTCGGCCTCCCCGATTTAATAGATGGTCAATTAGGGGTTGTTTAAATACCTTTTGATTGAATCATTGCTCAACTCATGGTGCCTGGCAAGGCTGATCCTTCATGGTCCCCACCAGGCGATGTGCACACAGTGGAGTAAATCAATGGGGATTAACCTGTGACCTCATCCACATACTTATGGCCCAGTTCGGCCTGCCTGCCCATCGCTCATCAGTTTCACTTTAACACTGCACCTCACTCGATACACGGTGCAACACGCTAATTCTCAGACCCGTAATTCTGATGCCCCTCCGCGCTTATTCACTTGATGCAATGGGGTAAAATCTTTCATTTTAATAAACAGGTTTTTAGGAGTCTTAACAGGATTTCAGTTCGCTCAGGTGGTTGCAATGGAACCTGACAAAAAAAACATGACGAATGTCAAACTAAGAAATGGAACACTGTCCCACTGCTTACAATTGAATCTTACCTATATGTGGACAATTGGAGAAGTTCAATAAAGTTTGGAAACCTTTTTTTGTTTTAATCAATAGAATAGAATTTACATTTGAACCAGAAGCTGTTGACAATTAGGTGGGTTTCCATAATTTTGTACACTGAGGTCAAATTATTTGTCATTTATTTATTAATTTATTTTCTACTGTTCTGTATATTTGCATGATCATTAATATTACTTTTTTCTGCTTAAACACCATGCGCCCTGGTTGTCTCAATGGTCATAATTTTGAATGTACCATAAGAGGGTGGGACGGAGGGCTGGTGGTTAATTTTTGTTATTATTATTATTATTATTATATTTTTCTTTTTCTTTCTACTCTGTTATTTGGCAGAATTCACCTCATGGCCTTGATATCATGTTTTGCTGTTTTGTGTTCTGCCAAAAAAAACAATAAAAAAAACAAAAAAAAAAACAATTGAATCTTACAAAACAAAAAAAGAAAGGATAAATGAAAAGATATTTTAAAATAGACAATGTTATAAGATGTATAAATAAAATAAAATTATACAATGAAAAGAATCCTAACTCCTATTAAGTAAGTAATTGTTGACATTGTTTAATGGTTCGGAATCATTTATTCATTCAGGTTACATATTCAAACTAAAATAAGAAAATGAAAAAATAATAATCTTAAAAAAAAGCAAAACAAAAATGAATCTTTCATTTAGTCGAATTTGCCTGGAAAACTAACCCAGTGAATCATGGGTCAGATTAACAGCATTGTTTCCCTGACAGACTGAGGGGGACCCTAAGTACCATCTGGCAAGGAGCAACATGGTGAGCGATGTGCTATTCAAAGTGAGCAGACTTATTACATGGACATGATACAACCACGACGTGCTATGATTTAAAAAATAAAAACTGTGAAAACTCTGTGGCTAACTTCATGGGTTGTGTTGTGTCAGTACACTCTATCTGAAGAAGACAAAGGATAAATTCAGAATGTTGAAGCAATTGTTGTATTTATGGAGGTTCTTATTGTTGTTAACTTATTGTTCAGATATTTTCAATGCACCGCTTAGTGTTGAGGAGTCTGTGTTATCAGTCCATGTCACCAGTCCACTACTTTTATGACTACTACTCAAATTTTCGACTGAACCCTTTAAACCTCAGGGTTTTTTTTTTTCTTTTACATTTTTGGACTATTTGTGACAGGAAATTGTTCAAAACATGATAACCCGAAACTGTATTGTAGAATTCTAATTGGCTCTTTAGTAAAATGGTATTCTAACTGCAAAGAATCTGAGTTCTGAAAATTGACAGAGTAATATGTTTTATTTTGTCAAAATTCAGACTTTTTGTATTTAAAGTTGTGAATAAGGCTCTGCACTGAAGTTGTTTGATAGTTTGGCATTGTCAGTTAATGTACATCAGTGTACAGTCCGTATAAGTGATTGTGTGAGTGTGTGTGTTTTGGCTGCTGCGGTGTCAGCATTTTGTGCCGCAAGTATTGACCCAGGCGTGTCCTCTGCTCTCACTGGCTCTTGTCCCTTACTTGTCATCTCTCTCTCTCTGTCTCTCCATCACTCACTCAGATCACATAGAGGCACACAGCAGAGAGAATATACAGTGCAATGTTTTTTGTTTTCCTTTCCCTCAGAATAGAGAAAGAGCTTTTTGGAGTGTCAGACAGTTGAAGTTGAAGTGGTTTCTAATGTGAAGAAATGTTCTGTTGATGCTCAGCAGTTTTGAGATTGTCAACAAGCAAACAACTGTAGCGCTATGTGTTGTACCTTATGTACCCTGCGCTGGTGTATAACAAGTGATAAACTGGCTTGTTTTGAAATCACAACAATCAGACTTGCCTCTGTGTCGGCTGGTTTTAGTTAGAATACATCAATGCTACACATTTATTTGTGGGAATGTGTTTTTACTGAGTATATAGCTTCCAACTTTAGGATTTCAAACCAAGCTTGTCTTGAAAATGTTGTTGTCTTGTAAAATAAATAATAACTAGGGGTGGGATCCGATTTAAAAAAACAAACAAAAATATTGTTTATTTTGCATCACTTTGGCAATAGCACGATAAATCACGATGGTGGCTATATTCAAGTTATTATGCAACCTTATTGAAACTAAAGCTCTTTTAATGTCTTGAAAATATTTGTATAAGAATTTCTATTTTATCAGAATTTCAAGTACATTCAGAGTAGTGGAAACCCTGGCCATTGTGTAGCGAAAAACATCCCTGAACAAAAGCAAACAGATTGCTTTTGTTTGCTTTTGTTCAAGGATTCCTCCATGTTTGTTGTTGTTGTTCTCATCCTAATAATAAACCTAAACTCCAGAAAAGCACATGCTGGGGTAGATGAGGTGGATTACCCCACCTCTCAACCAATGTTTACCTTGTTTGCTTCCACTTTATTAGCTTTTTTCATGCATAACTCAAGACGCCCAGATATTCATTGAGGTGTTTAGGGGCACGCGCCTTAAAAAAGAGATTTGATTTCCCTCATTTCATCTCATAATCCAATCAATCAGACCAAAATAGCTGGGCTTCTCCTCTGTCCTTCGCCGAAGCAACCCACCAACCGTAGGCATGTACACGCAGAAGCGGACACATACAAATACAGACCGGGCCTCTCTAGTTGTGGGGGACCCCCCCATGGGGATTAGGCCACTCTATGTGTTATTGATTGCGTCGCTGTTGCATGTTGTGCTCAATCATGTGTTCCATGTGTCTGCCGCTGTCCTCTCCCACCTGGCCCATTAGATTAGGCTAATGCATTCCACCATTGATTTGTCATTACATTCAGACCAGATCAAGCAATCGCCTACCTGCTCTGACTCTACTTGACCCGTGAACCCCGACACTTGTGTCATCGCTGCCGCTCTAGCATGGAAAACAAACAGGTGATCCTCGCTGATGTCCGCTTGGCGTGGACCTGTCTGTGTGTTCTACCTGTGTGGGATGTGATGATGACTGTAGCTTACAGACAGAGCTATAGGTCGTAGAGCCTGACATTGATCGGGAGCGTGGCAGTCGGTGGCTTATTGTTTCATGAAATTACGTCCCACCTTTTCAAGTCCCACAAGGTACCTTCAGTGTAGTTCGGAATCAGGCTACTGATTCACTCCCTTTTCATTTGAAATGGTCTTCAGTGGAACCTACAGCTGACCTACAGCTAGCATCGTTCAAGTGTAGTCACTTTTTCTCTATATTGGAGGCTTCTGAGCAGAGGCAAGTCTTTTCAACCACGGAAAAGCAGAAGAACTTGTCGGACTCCTCGTCCTTCCTAACCCACTTGACTCCTCACCTGCTGTTGCCCTGGTGTGCGTGTGTGTGTATAAAACAGCTGTTTTAATGACATTGGTGTGTGCATGTGCAGAGTGAGGCAGAGTGATCGGAGAAAGATGCCATTATTGGATATGAGCTGGCAGACTCCGTGGCTGTGCATTAAATTTGTATTGGAAAGGAAATGAATGATCGGATAATTTCATTGATGTTTCTGGTATTGAACATATAAACAAAATGTTCTTTTGAAGTATTGTGTGTGTGGGGGGAAGGGCGGGGCTTCGTCATGCTTCACAAAGAATAAGTCGGTGTCAAGTCCATAGTGTATTAAAAAAGGAGCGACTCGGGTCGATGACGACTCAGACAGTTTTTTTCTCCCTATGTTAGTTTCCTGTCATCTTATATCCATCTCAACAAAGCAGCGATAGATGATATGTATGGATTGCTGACTTTGAGAGTTTGAACATGTGGAATAGCTGGATAAAGTATATTTTTCAGCTGGCTTAAATGTAACCCACCTGCTTACCATAAACACACATATAATGATCCCAGAGATGGTCTACTCATGTTTAGGTGCGTTGCTTACAAACCTGTAGTCACCGTCCAAGCTAACTAGGGCAAGAGGTAACGACACTTTCAATGACTCTCTCACAGACACACACCAAAGGACAATTTAGATTAATGTTTTTGGGATACTTTATGGAAACAAATTGGGTTATATCTGCATGAATAAATGTAAATCTAGAAATAAGTCTTGTTTGTCGCAATAAATATGAAAATAAATTTGATAACAGAGAATATATTGGGGTAAAATACGGGACACATTGAAATATATGAGCAAAATTACAATGTCGTTTTAAAGTTAATTTGTTTTGTGAGTACTGCCTTTGTTTTGTGTATACATTTTCCATTTATTTTAAAGAACTATCTTTCCTTTCCTTTCCTTTCCTTTCCTTTCCTTTCCTCTCCTCTCCTCTCCTCTCCTCTCCTCTCCTCTCCTCTCCTCTCCTCTCCTCTCCTCTCCTTTCCTTTCCTTTCCTTTCCTTTCCTTTCCTTTCCTTTCCTTTCCTTTCCTTTCCTTTCCTTTCCTTTCCTCTCCTCTCCTCTCCTCTCCTCTCCTCTCCTCTCCTCTCCTCTCCTCTCCTCTCCTCTCCTCTCCTCTCCTCTCCTTTCCTTTCCTTTCCTCTCCCTTCCTTTCCTTTCCTTTCCTTTGCTTTCCTTTCTTTTCCTTTCCTTTCCTTTCCTTTCCATCCCATCTTTATTTCCATTTATATTTAAATTTCATAGGGTTAATTTTGGGTTTAGTTGCAAAGGAGATGGCTGAATAGTCCCTTCACTTGCGGGCGGAACATTGTGTGCTGCCATCATTTTCCCGTCCATAAACATGCCTTTTGACAGCACAGAACAACATGTTAATGTATGTTGAGTTACCCAGCTCATTCCCACTCTGGATGTCTTCTACTGCGTCTCAGACTGGAACCAATCAAAGAGATGAAAGATCACGATGCTGTGTGTTTAATTAAAATCCGACTGTGAGGAAGGATGGAGGAGCGTTCTTTGATTCCAGCTCTTCAGTGTGAGTTTTGTTTAAAAGGCTGCTGCGGAGGGTGGGACAGTGGGAGGGGCTGCGGACGTACGGCAGGAGAGCGCGAGGCAGTGAGCTTGATGAAGTTTCTGATTATCCCACCTCCTCTGGCACAGTGAAGAATTACTGAATGCCATGTGGGTCAGTGCTCTTTATGGAACTACATTTATGAAATACATCTCTCTCCCTCTTTCACTCTGTCTCTCCCACTCTGTATCTCCCCCCCCCCCTTTTCCTCTAATTGGAGATGCTATAAAGGTGTGTGAGGTCAGTGGTTCTTCAAGGTGAGGCCATTTGTGCGTCTCATTCTCAACTTCCCTGTCTACACCCGACTGCGTAGTTCCTGCTGCTCCAATCTGGAATTTTCCGCCTTCCCAAACAAAATCAAGTGAAAACCTCGTAGAACTTACCTCAGCGGTTTCAAGCCAGCACCACTGCAGATAGTGTCCGTCTCGCTTTATTTAAGTACTTACTTATTTATTTAATTAAAACTTCCCAGTGATGTCAGGGCTCCCACTATAAAGCGGCACTTGCTCGTCCAGTTCTTTCTGCTGCTGAATAAGTAATGTGTTTATTTCTTTGATGCTGTTATTCATGTTCAACTAGACGTGATAAATAATGATAAGTGTGGGAGATGAAAATTTAATTACTAGATGGAGTTTCTTTGTAGTTTCTTTGAGGCACCTATTGGTTCACCAGATCAAATATGTTTTCCTTAATGGTAGGACTGCAAATTCCTAGTATCAGCATGAAATTGTCATGTTTTTAATTTTATTTCTCTGGAAGAAAAATAGTCTTGTAGTTTTTACACTACAACTTTTTTACTTATCTTTTAACTTTAAAGCCATGGGAAGTTAGGCAATTGTTGTCAAGGCGTGCTGCAAAAATTGTGACATCAAGAGCAGGGTTGTCCAAATTTTTAACAGTTAAACAGGAGATAAGAGTCTAAACAAAATGCACATGCTAATTGTTGGGTAAAGTTTGTCTAAAACGCACCTTGTTTTACGATTCATCTTTTGTCAGCAGCCTGTTGAACGCCAGTCAACACCTGCATGTGCACAAGATTGACATGCATTTAAGGCAAACCATTTGTGGTGCACTTTATATTCGTATTTATTATCATTTTAACATGACTTTATTAAAAGGACAAACCAAATTTAGGACCAATTCTTGTTTCTCTGTGAATTAATTAATTAGTGATAATAAATAAATGGGTTTTCCACGTAATAACTTTCATAAATAGCTCCATGTCTCTATGACATGCCTATTTAATTTGTCTGATTTAATTTTATTTGACTTTTCCATTTCTGGTTGTTCTGTCGATCATTCACCTTGCATGTTATAGAGCCAGTTTGATCCCTGTCTGCTTTCTCTATGGATAACATTAGCTTTGCCAGCATCTGCAGCATCATATTGAGGCAGCAGTTGTGGCAAACTGAGCTCCAGGTTTCCTGCCAGCCTTTTAATCCTGAGGGCACATTTTTGGTGAACCAGAAACGCAACTGTGCCAACTCTGTCACCGGGAGTGAGAGGTCTTGCCAAGGATAACTAGAAACAGAGGGCAAGCAGTCTGTATCGTCGCCGGGATATTAATAAAATAAAAATACATGGAGAAGTTAGACGTAACACGTGAAATATTAAGTTGGAAAGTGTTTTCCTTTAACATAGGAAGATGCTCTTGCGCTCCGAATTCTAGTACCGTTTGTGGCCAGTAGGGGTCATTGCAGTTCAACTGACAGAGGTTGGAGAGGCTATCGGAGATCGTCAAAGATTAAAAAGGTCTCTTATGGAATCTGGGTGATTTCGTTCGATACACAATCTTCTTAATACTTTTTTTATTGTTAAATATTAAAAATGAGGAATCATTTATGGTTGACGGCTGTATGAGCAAGGTTAGTGTTTTGCTGTAATTTTTGTGATTTGAATAGGTAGAGTATTTTATTTAAGTGTGTTGCTTTACACAAACACAGGGCTGTCAAAATTATTGCTTTTTATTTGTCCGAAAATATTATCCAGAGTTGACCACCAGTAATTTTGTCATCAACGTCCATTAAAAGTGCTGCGAAAGGTTAAAGATTCCATCTAAGCAGAGTTTGATGAGCAGCAGTGGTAACTGAGTGGGAAAACCACAGAGACAGTAATAACAATGAGAATTGTCATTCTCAACTCTCCACAGTGGAACGGACACTGCAGCTCAGACCTCACTGAGGGCTTTTAATCTGAAGGGTTTGGAGCCAGTTTCAACCTTCTGCTCGAGCTTCATGTTTTAATGATCTTTGTCAAGAACTGTATGGAGGACACTGATGTGTCACTGAAGTTAACAGAAAGAGAAGAGCACATAGTGTTTAGTATAGTATTATTACAGCGTCTGTGCAGCCTGCCGTAATAATGTGTCCACATCAACATGATCAATTCAAAGTCAAATTTTGTGGTCAGTGTGCCAAAATGTCACAGCTATGTTCTCTGTTGAGCAACGCGAGTATTTATTGGGGAATAAATTGTCATCCTTCAAGATTATTTATTGTCATACTTAATCCATTGCTTAATGAAACAGTAGGAATTTGAAAAAAAGGTATTCAGTTACATTTTTAGACCTTCAAACCAACTTTATTTTTACATCATTGTGGACTTGAAAAAAGTGTGTGTCCCAGTTCTTCCACTGGTACATTAATTGCATTAATATTCCAACATTTATTCACTGAATGGGACTTGATGTGTATCCCAGCTAGCTAGGGGAAGAGGCAGAGGACATGCCAGATGGGAGACTAACCCCTCGCAGAGCACAGATAGACTAGCCTTCCCTGACAATACACAAAATAGAAAGAAGTTCTTTCTAAACTCAGAGTTACCTGAAGCACGACTACAGTACCACTGCTACAACTGTTACTATTGTAACAATATATTTCCTCATTAACCATTGATAATAACTTGTTATAAATATGTAAAGACACTTTAAATGTACCTACTTAGCTACTGGGGTTATTATTGGCTAGTATAGTTCAGATTGGCTGCCCATTCGATCCCCCTGAGCAAGATGCCTTTATGCAAGATGTTTTTAAAATGCATCTACTGGAGTGTCCTACCTCTCTGCACATTTTCAACACACAGCAATGGACTCCTACTTTTTAGTTCAGCCAACACATGCTGATGATTTCACGCCATCATCGCCATTGACCTGCAGTAGATGAATATTAGATGAAGCAGCAGCCAATATGTGAATAGCTGAGTTCAGGACAGCAACGATTTTAATGGCAGTGAGCAGCCATTAACAGTATATCTGAAAATAGGCAGAGGATTTTCCATAGATCATGAATGACAGAAAATCCATCCCTCTTTCTCTTCCTTCATCCTTCAACATACACATCTCTCTGCGTTTCTCTATTTCACTTGTGTCTTTTTAGAAGATTTCAGCCCATTTTTCACTTTGCTTCTGCTCACTGTTCGTTCCCTTGGTGAGTTGCGGGCCTTTGGACACACACAATTAAAACGCAGCAAATATTTAAATAGACTCCACTAATGTCTGTTTAGTACATAATCCACGTCGCCTCCTCCCATATTCCTTGTTATTCTACTTTAGTGCTGCAATCACGCAGGGCTTGCCAATAAAGTTTATTGTACGGAGCTAAGTGTCAATATCACGCACACACCCAGGGCAGGGAGGTCCTTTTAATTAGAATAGCAGAGACGCATGTGCGTGTGTGTGTGTGTGTGTGTGTGTGTGTGTGTGTGTGTGTGTGTGTGTGTGTGTGTGCGATACAATTTCATTGTGGTGCATTTAATTTGAGTTTTTTTTTTCCAGGGTTAATTAGTGTTTTCTTATATGGATTTTTATGAAGATAACATTTTTTTCTGTATTTAGGCATCACAGCAAGAAGGTTCTTGGTTCGATTCCATGCGCTGTCTGTGCTGACGTGTGTGTCTGTCATATATACAGTGTATATACACACACACATGTACAGTAATTAACTGCTCACATGTCCAGGGTGTCCTCTCTTGACCCATGAACAGTAGCTGGGATCAGCTTCATCCCTTCCCCAACCCAGGACAGACAATGTAGGTAAAGAAGCCATTCAGATTTTTTCTCCAGTAAGATGCTTGACTTGCCAGATTTGGCCAGAGTGCCTTAAATTTCATTCATATGATTTCCCTCAAGGACTGTAACACTGGTGGATTCGGGCCCAAACGTGGGTCACTAAGCCAAAAACCATAATCTGCTTTTATGTCATTATTATGTAATTACACCGCTATAATGTTTTATATGAGATCTTTTAAGTAACATAACATTTTCTTCACTTTGAATTTAGAAGTGATGACGGATCCAAACCAGCTCATCTAGATTCTTGAGCCTTCGTGGTTGAAACAGGAAGTCGTAGTCCGACCACGATTTCTGCCTTTACTCCCCCGAAGGGCAAAAGAGCTTGTTTATAGACTCTTGATAAAGTTGTAGTAGAACAGTTCTAAAGAATCAAATCAAATCCTTCCTTATTTCTCATTTCCTTTTTCAATACGAATGATATCCACTGTATGTTTTTGACGATAACGTGACCAAGGGGAACATCGACTCTGACAGCGAGTCCCGGGGTGGTGAGGGACGAGCTCGCAGTGCCAATCTCATAGCAGAACACAACCCTTTCCCATTACAACGTAAAGAGATTAAAGACAGATTAAGCGCACAGTAACAGGGCAGAGGCCGGTGCCAACTACTGCTCGCTGCGCCGAGGAGAGCAGATGATGAGACGGGCACTGGAAAGGAGAGAAGAGAGGATATGGGGTACAACGTGGTGGAGGAGCGCAGATGGAGGAGTAATTTGCGTGGGATGTGGTAGATGGAGGGGGGGGGAACATGACTGTGTGTCAGTGCTGAGCGATGCCTCCCGTTCTGAAAGAAATCAATTTGGGGCGGGATGGGAGCGCCGTGCATACAATAATTGAATATTACTGCTTACTATCTCCTTCACATGCAAGCGCTCAACTCTCAGCTCGGAATCAGGCAATGAAGCGAGAGATGAGGCAAAACATTGAAGACAGAAGTACAGATAATAAGTTGATACTCCAAATAATCTATTTAAGTGAGTACATGATCGAGTGTGTCAGAGAGATTGAAAGTGTGTGCGTGCGTTTGAATCCTTTCTGACTGTGTAGCTGTCTTGTGTGGAGCGGGATTCCCACCTATCAGATCTGTCAGTTTTGTCCGAGCCGCATGGCATGATCAATAATCACAACTGTTAATCAATGTGCTTTTAAATAAGCATCGACCCTGCCTACAAGGTTAGCCTCGTTTATTGGTTTACATTAGACGAAGTAACACAATCAACCAGTCATATGAGCAGATTTGTCTTTAAAGATCAAAAGTTGTTTCAGTTGCGTATCGACTCACTTTTGGGCCTCTCATCGATTGGCTTCTCTTGTCTGGGAGATTCTTCTGTGCGGCAGTAAACTAGGTTTTTCTCCGCCACACACGTGTCGTCTTCGTTTTTAAGTTGCTGGTTTTCTCCTGTCTTTAACAAAAATGGATTTAAAGGTGTTTATTGAAGAAGTGAAATCATCAGGGGATGTGAAGAAGAGAGTGCAGGAAGGGTGGAACATGTGAAGTTGACTGTAGCAGTGACTCCTCATGTTCTCATTGGGAGTGACTGCTCAAAGAAGAAGAACATTATCTCAACGACATTGGGTGAGACACTGGAGGACACCCTGGACAGGTCGGCAAGCTAACACATAACCTCAGTTAACCTCAGTACGCATGGGAGGAAATTGGAGTGCCCAAAGGAAACACAATTGCAGAGAGAACATACCCCCAACATGGGGAATCTCTTCCGCTGTTCAAAGCATTTCCGCTGTTGAAAGGTGCGCCCACGTTTCTGCTGTCAACATTTTAAATTTTGTGATATTACACTTCCACTGTTCTTGTGCAGAATAGTGTTTCACCTCATGTGAGGAGTTGTTTTCAGCCAATGAATAATATTACAAATGAACAGTCTCATGAGTCAGTGGTGGGCTGAAGTGAGTGGAGGTCTGCGCGAAATGAGTGCATCTGCGAGCCATAAACGCTTTTTAATGAATGAAAAAAGCCACATAATGACTGGCAATTAGTCCAGATTTGATTAAAGGAGGGATAATTCCACCCTCACTTCAACTTCTCCTCTGGACAAATCCCGTTTATGCTTTGAAATGGTATAAAAGCCGGCCATTATATCTTTGCATCAGCCGGGACTTTAATCATCATCGATATATCATAACCAGGAGATCGGGAAACATTTCATTAGCGTAATTAGTCATTAATCCGTTGAAGAGTTATGTTTGCGCCTCACAGATTGTTAGCGTCTTCCCTGTGTGTGTGCGCGTCCAGTCAAGTCGGTATATATGTGTGTGTGTGTGTGTACGTATGCACGGAGCTCAGGCTGTAATATTCATCACTGTCTGATTTACTGTAGTGAAGTTGCCACAGCAGGCTGGTTTCCACTGCATTTGTCTCCATTTCCTAATGGTGTTTCAACAGCTCCTACACCATCAGCTGTTTCTCATTTTAATGACTGGAGAAATGACTGTGACTGTGCGTGTGAGTGTGTGAAAAATGTGGGGAACTTGAGCTGGACAACAGATCATCAAAATACTGTTGCTCGAGTTCTGATAGATGCGAGTGAAGCGGCATCGCTGGACGTGATTAAATCTGGGTTCCCCTTTTAGCATGCACACAAAGATGACCCCCCACCACCACTGCCGTCTGCGACTCACACACACACACACACACACACACACACACACACACACACACACACACACACACACACAAATAGTTCCTACAAGATCTGACAATTACAAGAGGGGCTTTTAATCAATCTGGATTGCAGCTCAGAGAGGCTGGTAATGGCAAGGGAGGAGGAAGAGAAGTGATTACTTCTTCTCAATCTCTCTCTCTCTCTCTGTCTGTCTCCCTCTCTCATTCATCCTCACGTCTTGCTTTTCATAGAGTCCACCAAACCATTGAAACAGTTCCAGTCCTCACCTTCGTCCCTCCCTTCCTGCTTGGCTACATGTTTGACTATTAGCTGACATGCACACTGGGAGCATCGCTCATCTTCCCAATTTCTCCTCCTCTTGCCTTGCTCCCACCCCTCGCTGATTCTCCTCCTTCGCACTTCTTTCTCCTAGTCCATGTGTAACTATTAGCAGACACGCTCTCGGGGAGTCTGATGAATATTTTAGCAGCCGCAGGGAGGGGCTTTGGTTCTCCTCCGCAGCCCCCTGAACAACTAATAGACCAGTCACTGTTTTTCTTTGCACAACTTAACATTGAGCTGGAGGTTACTGCGCTGCACTTGAGCCCAGTTGACATTAGACTCTGCTTTGTTGGGTTTTCTCAGGCTGCACTGATTTGGAAAGTGCACGTGGGTCGTTCAGTCCAGTTGTTTTTTATTTTTTAGAATTGTAGTCATTAAATTGTTATATAGTCACTTCAACTTCTTCAATAACAAGGTTTAGAGTTGGCTAAAGGACCGGTTGTAGGTTCATTCTCAAGATCTTCCTGGGATGTTAATCTGTCAGTGAGCATGATTCAGAGACCCTTTTGATCATAAACTGGTCCGTGATAACTCCGAGAAGGTCCGTCATAAATTGCGGCTCTTTTATTTCATAAATGTTAGGTGGCAAGCTTCGCTGTGCCCTCAGGCAGGTCTCTGTAACTTCTCCAAAGTAAGGACCACTGACCAAGCAACCTCCAAAGTAACAGTTGTAAACTCAAGATGGAGGTCACGCCCTCAAATCTTCAGGTTTAAACTTTTGAGTTGCCCAGGTGTTTGAATTGTGACTGAGCAACTTTTGAACCAGTGACGATTAAAGCCTACCAGGTCGGCTCTTGGTGGGTCTATTAGTGACTTCAAAGGGAGAATCCCTCCTTTTCTGGGTGATGTGATCCATCAAGCAGAGACTCTGAAACTAGAACTTAGTGGCAAGCTAGGGATGAGATCTGGTCCCTTAACACATCCTCATTCCCATGGTGTGACATATTGACTTTAGGAAAGTTGACTTTTGCGTCCTATACTGACTACAAAGTCAGCATTCACAGTTTCATATTGAGACATACGCATCGCTGTTGGATGTCAGTTACTATATGTAAACCCTTACGTGGCTCTCATCCTTAGTGGTACCAACTTTTACTCACTACTACAGTGACTACGACACACAGCCATTTAATGTGCTTTAAAAAGCAATTGACACATTTTTACACGTAAAATTAAGGGAAGCGCCACCGCATGTCTTACCTAACCCCAACATCCCTCTTTTTTTTTTACGTGTTGCGATGCCACGGGAGGCGGAATGTGCGCTTCAACTGAAAACCTAATGCGTCATGGTGCAGTATAGGACGCAAAAGTCAACTTTCCCAACGTCAATATATTACGCCGAGGGAGGATGTGTTCCCTGGTGCTGAAGTGAAAACATCTTGACGTTTCCTCATGAGTGAAAGTGACAGATCAGAGCTTTGAGTGTGGGGTTCATCATCCAAGAGAAGGTGGTGGCTAGGTCAGAATGTGTCCGACTGGGAGAAGGCCCTATTTATTACATCTGTATTTAGCTTTTGTGTGTTTCAAAAATTTGATCCAGCCAGCATAGTCTACTCCCTTTGGTTAAAACCTCTCCATGAATAACTCCGGCTAAAATGTTTGGACATTCATCTGCAGCAAAACCTAACCTCAGAACTTGTATGAAATTTTGTCATCTGTAATGTTATCTTTTTATCCTGCCTTCTCTCTTTTCACACCTTTCTCTTTGTGCAGTTGTGTACAGTGTGTGTGCTTTTGTGTGCATGTGCATGCTAATCTTTACAGTAGATGAGGGGCTGGTGGTTAAATCATGATGCATAGTCCAGGGCTGCTCTGGCCACTGTCATTAATCAGTACAGGGGCGGGGGACGTATCTGCTTTTTATCCATCTCTTAAATCAGTCACTGCAGCTATCGGCAGCCCTTCCTCCTTTCCCCCACTCTTCCCCTCCATCTCTTTCCTCCCATCCGCCCCCTTCCCCCCACGGGCCGCTGATTGAAGTGGCATTGTTTGGGAGACAAGCGGCGCTCAATCAATAGGCAGTCTCACTAAATTACCGTTTGCATGAAAAATGAAGAGCCGCCCAACCTGACTCCATTCAGATGGGATGTTCGGCGTGTCACTTCATGTGTGTGTGCATGCGTGTCCCGCGTGTAGATTGATGCAAGAGATAGGAATGCATGGACAGCGCGCACGGCGGGGAAGTGCGCGTGTTTGTCAGGGGGAACGGGGAAGACAAAGTGGGCAGCTAATAGAAGGAGGATGCACCTCTTCCTCTTCGGGTGTTAAAAATCTTCAGGAGACCACCTACTGCTGCATAGGGACACGAGAGAAATGAGAGCTCAGGGTTTTCTGGTCATCTATTGATCGCCGCTTGTTAAAGGCTGCTCCTGTGGGCCCGACAACCTCCACCTGACACAGTGACCCTCACCCTTCACCCTTCACCCTTGAACTTCTGTGCTCACCCTTGACTGACCCTGTCTTTATTTTCAGCGAAAAAAGTTTTCAGGATACTTTCCCATGATATCACACAGATATCATTTATCACTAAAGAAGCCCTCCCAAGTATGACTTATGTGTTTGCGCGTTTGGTTTGAGATGGCAAAGGTAGGCTGGAGCGAGGTCAACCTCTTGTCTGTTTGCGCTCCGCCCTGACCCCCGGCTATTAATCATATCCAGATCTGTGTTTACCCTCTGTTCAGCTCTCCAGCACACAGGCACCTAGAGGGGCAATTAGAGAGGAACCGTTACACCCGCACCCCCCTTCGTCCCCCCACTAGCCTGTGAGAAGCAGCGCAGATACTGTATGTAGCGCCAGCTATGTTTTTATTTACTTTAAGAGCATCCTGCTGTTAAGACAAGTGGCGTATCACAGTGCTGCTATTATATCTGTATGGGAGAGTTTGCGCGTCTCTTTGTTCAATTGTGTTATATGCGTTCCAGTGTGCGTGTCTTCCACCCCCACAGGGCATACCAAACATGCATTAGTATAAGTTGCGCAGGCTGAGCCTCATCCAGTGTACATATGGTAATGGATGGTGTGTGTGGAACATGTCAGCCACCTCATCATGTAAAAGCCTCCGTGTACAGGATGGAGCGTAGTGGGCTTGCAGGTAGGCATTAGGCAATATAATGGCCTCTATTTTTACACCACGGAACACAGTTGAAGAGGCTACGCTTATAAAGCTTTCAAAAAAATCAGACGGGGGGTGGGGGGGTGTTTTAAGTGGGTAAGTGAGAGAATAAAACTGCTTTTTAAATTGCCCGACTGTTGGACCCGGCTGTCTGTACCAGTGAGTCGGAGTACAAGTGAGCATGTTGTTTGTTTTGGCGCACATGCGTTGTCTTCTTTTTTTATACCAATAATGAGCCGACCAGCAGTGATCTGCAATCCACGTTGTTTTCATTGCTCAGATTGATCAGAGTGCCGGAGAGAGACTTTTTAATGGCCTGCTCTGATCTTTCACCATCCGAATCCGAGTGCCTGCGATGTAAACACTAACTTGTCCAGAACCGGCTTCACTGATCAAACAAAGTCGTGATATCAACGATACTCTTATTACGGGGCTTCTTTGAACTGCCATGATTTATTCAGTCGCCTCATACGTTCCGACGTGCTTATATACAAGTCTGTAGTGGAAGGGACTGCGCTAAGGTCTTGTTCTGAGTGGATGTGGACCTGCCCTCTGCCCAGGGAGGTAGTTAATCTCGATGTATGACACGTGTGAGCTCAGGGTATTGTACTGTATGTTTCCCTCTCACTCAGCTGTACTTAATGTAACCCATAAAGGCTACACAACAATAAGCTACGCCGGGCACTCAGGCCACCATTCTGCACTACACTAGCCTGCTGAGCAGGATAAATGACTCCTATAAACCTGTCACACACACACACACATACATACACACTGGGGCATGCACTGACTGGAGAAAGTCATCTTCTTTGCCATGGAGAATCTGCTCCGGTTTTCAAAGCAGTTTGTGAAGTTTCTTTCACTCTAGAGTATGTCAGTAGCCCGAACGCTTCTTGCAAACCTCATGTAAATGCGTCATGGGATTCTCATAGACACGCTGGTTACACTTTTATTCGATATGGACCGTCACTTTTTCATGCACAAATAATGTTAACCTTCTGTTTTTTCTGTTTTTTCTATTCTTAAAAAAAAATTAGTCAAGTTAAAACACATTTTTCATTTAGTTGAAGTGGATGATGTGCGACATATTCATAAAACCAATGCTAAAGGGGATGATATTCCTCCAACGGTCTTGCTCTTTACTGAAGTTTATTTTTTTCTTTTTTTGACCAATGGGTTTCAGTGTATTCCTTTGCTCACTCACGCCCACTGTAGTGGCTGATGTCCAACTTAAGCATTAAGTTGTGGATGAAAAATTGTACCCATTATTGGGGTGCACTCATACGTTTGGTTGTAATATACCAATTACGAGGTAAAACTCCAACCAATATATTGGATATTTAGAGTAGGTAAAGCTTCATCTTCACTTTAAAATTCATGCGCAGAGGAGCAAAGAGATATTATTGCATGGTACTGTTGAATTAATGGATCTTAAAAGGTCAGGTTATTGAAATTCACCTGTCCATTGCAAGACACTTGTAACCCTGGCAGGACACCAGTCTGCCCAAAGGAACCGCCACAAGTAAAGAGACAAAATAAGGTCTCCACACTGCCCTGACCAAAGTCAGCCAGGGTTGCCTCAGTCGGGACTTGAACTGGGACCCTCCCTCAAACAACAGCACTGTACTGCTGCAGACTTTGCATAGTTTTGTTTGAAAGCCAGATACAATTGTGGGAAGATATTATATAGGGCTTATTATAAGGGGATAGTCAAGTATATTCAGAGTCAGATTTTTAATATGTTAACCATTCTTCCATGACTGTGAACATCCTACTACTACTGTTTCTATTTGTTGTCCTGGCAACACCACACACACTTACACAAACTGTGGTTTAGAGCCATCTTGATTTTTATAAAAATGTAAATGTGATGTTAATCCAAATATTTATTCTTTCACTTTAAAAGAAGAATATGAAAAAGCCCAAACACATTATCTCTGTATTTTTATGTCTTGCCTATTTTGGCAGCAGTGGCGGGTGTATTCATAAATAAACCACATAGATAATGGTCGAGGATGAGAAATCCATTTTCATTCTTGATATTTATTCAAGCACTTCTCTGCCGTGTTTATACAATCCAGAGTATTAAAAGATTGATTCAATTTTATGTTTTGGAATAAAATGCAAACAAAAACAGACGCATGTGTCTTTCGCTCCCCCCTCCACCAGAAAAGGTATTGTGGTTTATGTAAACCATGAGTCTTTGAGCTCTATTATGGTCCCGGAGCTTGCCAGAAAGGGAAAGCGGAGATAGCGAAGGTAGACCGCAGTGCTGAACGAGATGTGGGGGTGAACGGAGAAAGCTTAAAGATGTTGTCAGTCGGATGCTTGCTGCGTCTAATAAATAATGCTGCTCCTTTCTCATTATAAACCACAACGTGTAATATACTTAAATAAAATGTTAAATAAAGAAGCACTTGTCCCGTAAACATACTGTGAGTAACTAGGTTTACTATCGCCACAACATACCCAACCCTCTTTTTTTGTTCTACTTACGGTCTATTGCTGCTAAACTAGTGTTTTAAAAGTTTGGGTTGGCTCACTTCCACTTGGCCTCAAATCAGTAGTTTCTCTTCACACTCCTAAAGTTGATAAGCTGTAATGTCTGAAGATGCATATCTGTATACCAGAGGGTTTGTGTTGCGACATGCGTTCTGTATTCTCGACTACAGGTGACAGAAGTGGGATGGCTTGTAATCCATTGAAATGCCCATAGCGCCATCCCACAACTTTCCTTACCCAACCTCTGTCTTTTTTCAGCATAGTCTCACAGGTTAGTCACAATTTCACTTGGTGCTGTACTGAACATATGTCTTCCAGTAGTGAGAATGTGCACAATCTGATCTATGTGCTTTTTGGATTTTCCACTCTCTGTGGCATCAGTAGTCAGGCGGTAACTTGGTGCCCAGGCATTCCCAATGTATTTGGTGCTCAGAGAGACCAGGGTTTAGCTCTTGCATAACTTTAAAATAAAATGGTTTTATTAAAACGTGCCCAATAGTGGATAATGTTCAGGATCTTTTTAAAATTGCACTGCTAATGCTGTCAAATTCTCCGATCAATATCAGTCCTCAACATCCCCCGACACGGGACTGGTTGTCTTGAGGCAGAACATTTCGTCATCTTTCTATCTATTCTGGCTGATCTTCACTCTCTCATGTCAGGAGTAATGTGACCTGTCATGCACATCCTCTGGTCGCCTTTCAACTTTGGTGTCCAGCAAGAACGCATGGATTTTCTTCAAGCTATTTTGAATTGTTTCTCAGTTTTATCGCCTTGCAAAATCTACAGCCATTTTCCTACTGGGGTTCAGTGCTTCTCCCCAGACCCGCCCTCCTACTGTACGACTCCTGTCACCTGCTCCTCTTGTTATTGGACATTATTCCATTTGCAGAGTAGAAGGGAAGAAAGGAGGGGAATTTTAATAGCGCACCTGAATGGAGGGTGTCATATAATCAATGCGTACAGGGCTGCATTACAGGCTGTCACACGGACTCTGTCACTAACATAGAGGACCCCGGAGAATGGGATATTAACTGGTGTGAAAGGAAGGTTGGGTACCAGTGGTCTGAAATGCAATGGCTGGCTCTGAAAGAGATGGGGCCAGAAATGAAGCACTCGCTCTTTTGGCATTTGCGTCGTGTGATATGTTCAGTGTTTTCCTGCCTGTGCACGCTACAGCGCCTTCCGGCTGCTCGCCGTGTCCTTTAGCTCATCCACTGCTACGATTAGGGCCGTCAAGTTTTTTGCATGTCATGTTGAAACTTTCTCAAACACAACTTTCCTCAAAAAAAGTTTCTTGTTTTTTTTTTATGTCTGTTTGTGAGCGTTGAATAGCTGTCGTCAGCACACTGTAATCCCTCTGAGCTCGCCTTCTCTGTGTGTTTGTTAATGTTAGTCCATTTTTTTTTTTCCAGTTTGCAAAATGCTGGACGGCATGTTTGTGTGTCGGGGGGTGTGCACCAGAGATGTTAAGTGGAATGTCCTTTGATACAGACAGAGTTTTAGAAATGCAATTTCCCCCTCTGTGTACGCGCGTATTCATGTTGGGGTTATTAGAATATGAAAGTGTTGCGCCGCGGTGCCAGGGCTAGCCCCTTCCTCTGTCCGCACTCGCTCCTTCACATTCAGCCCTCACTCGTTCTCTGGCCTCCGTAGTCTCTCTGGCTGGCTCATGCATTAGAGATGAGGGGCTGCAGAGAAGAGGGAGACCAACGCCAGGGGAGACCAACCGCTTACACCAGGAAGCTCACTGTTGAAAACAGGATCAACATGCCGTGCATGTCGGACACTTTAAAGTCTGTTTGTGTATAGAGAAGGGAGGGAATTACGAATGGATGAGCGTGTGTTTTTGATTTCTTTTTTTTTTTTTTTTTATGTTTTTCAACATTTTTCTTTTGAATGCATCAGGAGGTCATCCCTACCTCACTATCTCCGAACATTTCCTCCACTGTGGGTATAAAAACTGCCACAGTTTCCTTATGAAACTTTTGCCCCCATGACCTGGCGGCGGTTTGTTTGGATTGAGCTGGACACATCTCTAACTATAAGGCCTAACTTAGTTTGTGCTGCTCAGTGGGTGGGGCGACACTCTTTGGTGCTTTAAAAGGTTAACATCATTGAATTTTTAACTTCATTCCCTGCTGGTCAACGTGAGTGCAAGTAGAGTTGAGTCTTGTTAGTGAATTAGTGCTGGTTCAAACCTATCACTAAAGATGTTCCGTTTTAAAACATGATGTTTCTTTTGAAAACACCACAACTTTAATAGTCACCACTGTTGAATACATCAGTACTTTTTTGTTACATTACATGCAAAGTAAATTAAACCTTGAAACTTCATTTATTTAATGAATTATATGACTGTAAACGCCTATGACAAGCGGACTTGTTCATGGTCTCAGGGCTGTTTAGTGCACATGTTTAACAATACATACGGTAATAATCTTTCCATTCATTCACTCAGTTTTTCTCATTGAGAAAGACGATCGGAAGTTTATTGCTCTGAGCTCAGCCTCAGACTGCTGCATGCTTGTCCTGACGTTCCCTCCGCCTCAAAGAGGAAGGTGGTTTACCGGGCATTGTCCTCTGTTCTCCTTTCAGCAGGTGGAGATGAGGTCAGCTCAGATGTCCAGACAAGGATTTGCTCTGCCTGACTCATTAGCCTGTCAAATAGTCTTGAAACAGAGCTGAGAGTTGTTTGGTACTTATCACCGTTGCTCCTCTTTGGTTAGTCAAGACGTGACTGTTAATATTAGCTCCAAAGCAGAAGTGGCTACTAAGCCAGACTGTCGGAGGAACACTGAAAACATTAGGCATTGTTATGTTGAGGTGTCTGATAGAGAACCACTAAATAAAATCTGTATTTAAAAAAAAAACAGAAAAATGGTTATTCTAAACTATTATCCAGTATACATTTTATTATATGAATACATGAAGAACAGATTGAACCAAATCTCAATATCTAAAATGCAATCAAAATTAATGTAACAAGATGTATTATGAAGTTATCATATTTTTACTTGCTATGCATTTTAAGGATATTTGGAACAAACAACAAAACAGTGACTTTTTTATGTTATTTTTTTGGTTTTTATTTTTTTTCTCTGAAAGGTGCATGATTCGTTTGAATGTTTAATTTCACTGTAGCATTATAAATAGGTTAACACTTATATTATTACTATATTTTAGGAGCAATGGACACATAATAATTGTTAACATGGTCAAGTTCATTCATGATACTGTATACCCATTGTGCACTTTGAGAACTTTCAAAAATACATGTTAGATTGAGCTCTGGATGCAAGTAGTAGATCATTTGTTACCTCGCCTGTAAATCCTTTGTATCAGTTGAGTGAGTCTGCAGTCTGTCGTATTTCACACCCTCTGTTTTGAATATTATTCATCGCACTTGTCTTGGCCTGCCAGGGTAATGGCCGTACTGGAGCCAATCCCCTCTGTCTCAGGTTCACAGGACACTGAGACTGACTCTCATATTCAGTAACCAATTACGTCGGTTTGAACCCCAATCTGGATTTGGGAATCACTGTAATAAATTGACTTTAGCTTTGTAAATATCTTTGTGAATCGGATTTTTGGCTTCACTCTGATAAGAAGACCATGGTGTGTAATCTAGAGGTTTCATATTTAGCAGATGATTATCCAGAACCACCCATACGCACCCTCATCCTCCCTGTCTGTGTGTGTGTGTGTGGGGTGTGTGTGTGTATAGAATGCTGGTTCAGCAAGGTCTTCTGTTCATTCTCAAGGTGTCCTCCATACCAGCTCTTTTCTGAAGGCCCTTTTAATGGATTGGCCTGATATACCTTCCAAATGGAGCACTTTGAGCGTTAATTCGCTTTCTGATAAAGATCCCCCCTTTTTTCCTTCCCTTTTTATAAGTCGTCTCCCCGATATGAAGTACACAAGGAAGGGCAGATGAGCACAAAATCCTCTCTCTGTGTCAGGTCGGCTGGGAAAATGGTCCGGGGTGAAAGAGAATCAATTGGATCCCCATTCATGTGTTGGTCGGGCGGAATGAGGAGAGACCGGCTGCTGGTTGTCTCCCCGCCAGACCGGCTCAGTGTCTGCCGGGGAAATTGGAGCCTTTCTGTCGGCTTTGTGGCGACAGAGTGGGTTATCGCCGGGATCTGGCCATCGGCAGGTATAGCTGTCAAAGCTGTCACTACCTCTGAACCCTGGAGCATGTCTACAGCGCACACACAGCGACACACACACACACACACACACATGCTGTCACACAAACAAGCCATAGCATGCTCCCCCAAACATTAGTTTATAACAAATTATGGAAGTATGCCATGTAAGATAAGCAGCACATATTTGGACAACCCATTTCAACGCTGAAGTCATTTATTTTGGTTAACCCCCGGCATGCCACAGTCCCGTGCAGCATGAAGGAGCACAATGGAGGCGGTTTGACCTGTTTGCCCACTCAAGTGTGACATTATTGTGCCGTACTCGCAACAGGACTTGAAAACTTCTTTTGCTTGAACTAGAAATTAAACATCATGTCTCTACACAAGTGCTTACACGGCCAAATTCTTATGAATAACTTCCCACCCGCCTTCATTACCCCGTCTCTGCAGGAAAGTGCTCTAAGTCCACTGGCCCTCTGATGCAATGTGGTGAGCTGGGAGCCTCCGACTCTTCAAACACTTTCACCCGGCACGCAATTATTTATTTATTTAGTCTGTCATTGACTGAGAGCGAGCAGTGCTCTGAGCGATTTGTGTTTCTTTGTTCATAACTGAAAATACGTGTTCGCTCTAAAACCCTTTCTTGTCATCTTGACTAGGATTTTTTTTTTTTTTAATACCAGTTTATTTGTTTGAGCTGAGCAAGGCTCTCTCCTCGGCCGAGGAGGGATGCAGAGAATAAACTCATGTTTACAGTGTTGTCCCAGTGGATGAAGGGCGCCCGCAGATCAGCCCAATTATAAGCGCAGAAATTAAAGCAGCCCCAAACATATGCACGCATTGCTCTGGAGAGAAGGGGAGCGGGCCGAAATGTGAAGCACAGGGTTCTCTCTTTGACCACTTGTCAAACATTCCTTTTTAAATGTCAGAATTCCATCCTCTTTCCTCACACCTTATTTTTCAGGAAAAGCCTTCGGTCTCCTCTTATTTCCTTCCTCTGTCACCCGGCTTCTGCTGTACTGTGAAAGACAGAGACAGAGCGCTAATCCAAAACCATGTTTGATGCATTTTTAAACACCTCTGGACTTGTTTCCAGCCGATCTCATCTGCTATAATTTAATCATCGGGTGAAATCACACTGCATATTTAAGCAACATTAAATATCTCCCGATCTCCCTGTTCAGCCACTTAACGGCGGGCAGAAAAAAAGGATTTTATTTTATTTCCCGCGAATTTCCCCTCATTGACGCTCTTTCATCCTGCACTTAAAAGAGGCAGCGATTTGTCAAGTAATTACCATCTTTTTGGTTAAGAGAGATTGCTCAAGTGCTGTTTGAGGATACTGTCCCGGCACGTTGGGCGGGCGGCGGATGACTTTTAAAAGCTCTGTTCCAGGCTTTTACGCTCTTAATTTAACTTTTCACAGTACAAGAGGTGCGTATCACAACGTACGATTTATTTATTCTTCGTTCCATGTGACCCTCTCTGTTTAATCTTCTTTTTAAACTGCAAGACTTTTGTGTGGTTTTGGTTGTTGTTTTTTCAAATGTGGCCTCAGTGTTTTTTGTTTCAGGCAGAATATACAAAAACATGTTCAAAGTTGCACATGTTTTTGATTGCCTTTAGTATTTAAAGTAATGTTTAACTGTGCGTTTCTGTGTACATCAAACTGTGAGGAAGCCCTGGGGCTCACCCAGGACACTAAGGCAGGATTACATCTGTCACATCTCCTGGGAGGAGCTGGAGGGAGTCTCTCCCAAGTGATTCAGTCAAGCATGAAATACATTATAATCATATTATATGGACAATATTTTCTTCTATAATCTTTTTCAAACATCCATCCAGTGTCAACTGTTAAGCTGAGGGTTGGGTCGAGGGGCAGCAACCAAAGGCCCAGACTTCCTTCTTCCTGCAGTTGCCCTCCAACTCTTCCCAGGACAAGTGACTGATGTAACCTGTCTACTGTGCCCTGGGTGTGCCCCGAGGCCTCCTCCCAGTTGGATGTGACTGGACACTTCTGGGATCTCTGTCGCCTTTAAGCAACTTCTATATAACTTCTATATAAATGTCAACAAATGTGACTTAAATTTCCAACTTAATGTCCTCAATAATTGCTATATAATTCTTTTTTTTGTTGTTTGTGTTTTAAAATGACTTAATTTATAAAGGAAAATTCACAGCTTTGACTGTAAGAATTCATTTGATAACATGATAATAGAAGTGCAAAACAGTAGAATGAAATGCAGTCGGTCCATTGCAGTGAAACCTAAACAGTAAGTCAAATGAGAATCCTCTCATGCCATATGAATACGTAAACACTGCTCATAACAAATTCTTTTTTTAGAATTTTTCACAACAAATTGGAGACTTTCTTCCCTTTTTTTCCACTTGATTTCGATGAGCAATACGTGTGCAAATAAATGGTGTTTTCTTCTACAAATGTCACACTAATGTAGCTCCTGAGAAGAAGTGAAAATGAGGATGTTCTCCGCCTCCTGACATCCTTTTTCATGCTGCTGCTCTCCCAGACCTCCCCTCACATGGAAGCTGCTCGTGTGTAGTTTTGCTGTGATCAATAAGTCTATGCTCAGTTAAGGAGGAATCTGATTCCAATAGAGAAACGCTGGGCTTTGTTCACTTCACGTCTGTGCTCCTCCAACACCATCTTGGCTACACAAGAGTGCTGTGTGTACACTAATTCGCTTGGTGTTGTTGTAGCTCTGGTTTGGATTAGCACATATCGATCCATTATTGCAGTCCACCTAGACCAGGATATAGTTCAATAGAACAGTCTGGCGTTTTTTTAAATTCCGTCCTTTGCTGGAATTTGTCACCTCAAAGTCACTCGTTGTGTCCCGCCTTTACTCCAATGACGTAACACCAGATCTAGTCTGACTTCTGTTAAATCGACATTAGAATCACCAGCCTGCTATTGACTCTAATGGAATGTGGCGATTAGCAGTCGTGTCGCCGGGCTAATGGGCCTGACTCCTCTGTTGGGGCCTGTTGGAGGTGCATTGCAGAATAACCTAAACGACGGCTGGTTCACAGCAGATGGGTGTGAAAACGGGGCTAAGCACTTCTCTTACACTGCCTCCTGTTTTTTCCCTCCACTTTTTTTCCCCAAGATATTACCAATAGTCAGACAGCAGAAAACTTGTTCCAAATGTCAATTATGTGCAGGATTGTAGCGCTGAGATCTAACGGATGTATTTCAAAGGAAGATATGGCCACTACAGCCTTAGAGGGGCTCGTATGCATCTCTCCCTGCTGACTACAGTCATTCCACCACTGAGGGACATAAACATATGCTGGTCATGCAGCTAAGACATTTGGATACACCCAGGCCTGCAGTATGTATGTTTGTGAGCCTGCATTTTTCTGTTTGAAAAAAATATAAAATAAAGGTTACACTCCAGATTAGTGGACTTACACTGGTATAAGTACTTATTCATACATGTGTTATCTGCCAGTAATTAGTTACAATAAAGCACCGATTTGCGTCTTGTTAACCATGCCTGTATTTTACCCCGGAATTGACACCAAAAGTTCATTTTAAATGACACCATAATTACTAGGAATGCACCAATACTGGTATCAGGTATCGGTCTGTCTGTGAAACCACTTTACAGCAGCATGCAGTTTTTGAATGTGAGTTTATGACAATTTTGTAAAATTTGTATTTGTACTGCAGTGAAACTGGTGACTGTCACCCATGTACAAGAAAAACATACTGAAGAATGTTGTTCAAATAACAATATATATATATATATATATATATATATATATATATATATATATATATATATATATATATATACATATATATGAAAAAAGTAACAGCATGTAATAAGTAATAGCGTAAGTACTCTTTATCGGTATTGGTGAGTATTCAAATGCAAGTACTCGTACACTACTCATTTTGGAAAAGAAATTGCATCGATGCATCCGGAATAATTACTCATGCTTACCAGTAAATAGGCGAGTTATTTGTTTATTAATGGTTAATATGTGTTGCCCAGTCTAAAGTGTTACCAAAATGAAAATGAGAAAACAGCCCTTAAATTCAATATCACTTTTTCTTATTTATGTTGCCATTTATTTGCACATTTGTTTCCTTATTTGCATAGAAAATCACTATATCTTTTATTCAGTCTATATTTCCAATCCCTTCTTTACTATCTAACTATGACACTCAGGGCATTCCATAGAAATTGGCTCTGATATCACTATTGAGTTAAGGCTAGTGAGTTAACTGTTGCAGTGCAATAGTGGTACCGTATAAGTGGGGAATGGTGGTTGGACCAGTATTTAAATAAATGGAGACACTGATCCCACAGATCTTGTGTCTGACATGGATACAATACGGGGTGAAATTTAATTTAAATGAATGATTTAGTTTTTCTATTTTTATGTTAATTTTTGTTCAAAATTATTCCACCAAGATTATAAAAAGTGTTTATATGGGTCATTAAAAAGCATGTTTTTCTGATAATTCACTGCTAAAATGGGATTAAAAAACTTGAAGTGCTATGAATTTATGTAAACTTAATGGAACAAAAACCTAGTATCTTATGATTTATTTTGATTATATAAACATATAAACAGCAGTACAGCATAATGATTCACAGGTGGATCCTTCTTATTTGCTGCTTTTTTTTTAATGACTGGTGCACATTGTCGCAACACCCGATGCTTGTATTGCAACATGCTGTGAGTGTAGGCTGCGTTGAAAGAACAGAAGAAATATCTAATGACAGAAAAATGGGATATTGCAAGTTTCAGCAGAAGTGGTAGGAGGATGAACGACCGAAAATACTGGAGCGCAACAGAATATAAGACGTACCCACTGAAATTAAGAAGGAGAACGGGAAGTGAAGTGGCGCTTCGGACACGCGGGCAAAAACGCTTGAATGTTATTAAAATGCCTGTGATTTCATTGGTCTGATGTGACAGAATTTGTTTGCCTACAAAAATTAATGAATGAGTCACCTAGTGTTCAGATTGCGAGAAAAAAAAAATGTTGCTTGTCATCTGGAAATTACGTTATCCATAACCTGGTTAAAGCCAACTCTGAAGTTTTTTTCAATTTATGACTTGGCAAGTGCACTAGCAAAGTAATTCAACACTGTTACATTTGAAGCTACCAGAAAGCTTTCATCTTGTTGACGTATCGATCATTGTTATTGCTTCAAAAGTCAATTCCCGGGTTTTAATGAGGTTGCCTAGACACAACTTCTAGTCTTTCAGAGGAGCGTGAAAGTTTACTGCGACTCGATTTAAGTTCCTTGAAGGATTTTGATTTGCTTATGAGCGTGAGGCTTCTCCTCTTCTGTAACCATTTCACGGCTTCAGATATGAGCAGGAATAAGACCAAGTGTATCATGCCGATTTGGAAATTCCTCACAATCTGCCCTAAGCTGTGGGATTCTTTGATTGCCACTTTGGTTGGCTTCAGCACCTCTTCACAGTGGCAGTCGTGCCCGGCCCGGCGACTATCTCCCTGCTCCACACTCCAGCTTCACTGGAACAGATTAAATGAACACAATGATTCTTTAATCAGATAACCCACGCTCCGAATAGATTAACCTTCCAAAAGCAGGTCCTCTTCCCTCTCTTTCTGTCTTCTCTCCTCTCTCTCCCTCTTGAACCAGGGAGAGAATGTAGGTCCACAAACTTTAATCTTCATTACCTGCTTTGATTTCTCTGCTAAAGGAAGAAATGCATAATTTACATCCTTTGAAGTTGCTCCACCATTACTGACAACATGTTACCTTTAATCTTAAGAGCCCTGGAACATTAAATATTTAGTCATTTACTGAACAAAGGAGGACCGAGGCGATGCCTTCTTACCTCTTTGACTTTCACTGTCATGTGCACTCAATGTCCCCAGTAAGAAGCAATTAATTTCGGGGGGGAGAAACGTCTTTTACTGAAGTGCAGGTAACTTAAAGTTGTTTTCACACTTTTACCTTGTTATTTTATCCTGCTGAACAGAGGGAGCTTTAAAGTAAAGTGCTTCCGTTAGCAGAACTCGGGATGGGTGACCGGAAGGCTAACAAGTTGGAGTCTGTCTTTCTTGCTCTGATTTGTCACTTTCACATCCTTATGCAGCCTTTAGTGGTTGAGGATTCAGGGGTACGCTGTAGTGGATGAGGGAACACATGACTTCGTGGACCTGTTGGGATTATTGATCGGTCCAGTTTATTGATAAAGCAGCTTCACCGCCTTTTTATTTCAATGATGTTCTGCAATTACGTAAAGATCCAGTCTGAAAACCTTTGTTCCATCCATTTCCAAGTTGGTGTCAGGAGCAGCAGTCTCAACAAAGGAGACAACTCTTCTTGGAAACCTCCTCCAGCTCTCCTGGTGTGGCTTACCTGCACTTCTGTTGAGGGTCATTTGCATTCCTTGAAGGCCCATTTATGCTCCTTGTACCTGTCCGTTTCAAACTATGTTACCGTCACTAGCACATGCTTCTTGCGTTTTTTACGCTGGTATTACTGTTCACCAATATCCCCACCAGGGGGAGCAGCCCACAGTCAACATGTTGACAACAACAAAACATACATGGTGAATGTGGAAGAAAGTTTGATAACATACTGCCTGCACAAAATACGAAACCGAGTTTCTGAGCATTGTTGAGGCGGTGATCGGTGAGATATCGCGACTGGACGATGGAGAATGTCTTCTTTGTGTCTTATTAGAGCCACGTATCAGGTCGTAACAGCAACACTGCCCCTATGGTTTCCGTTGGCACTGCTCTGTTTGGTCCATATCTAGATCTCCATATAGAAAACTCTGTCCGGATCCTGGATGGGTTTTACCTTTACCTGTGTCTCTTAACTTTAACACCACCTTAACACATATCTTCACGTCCGAACTGTGATTTATTCGCTGCACTTTTGCCTCCCAATCCATGTGTTTTTAAGCCGCCATATATTATTTGATGACTGTCACTGGTGAAACACTGTGACGGTAGTTTGTTTTGCAATTCCTTGTTGGGCTCTCTGAAGCAAAATTAGACAATTACCCAGACTCATAATGTTGTTCCACCTCCCCCTCAGCACCCCACTCTACCCCCTATCCTCATCTCCTCCCCCTCTCCGCCTTTTATGATTAATTACTCTGTGAACATCATATGCCGGTTGAACAGAAACATAAGTGTGGGACTACATAATTGTGTGTCTCTGTTAATGAGTGTTACAGGCTTATAGTAGTTGCTCGCTCCCTTTCTGTTGTCTTTCCCTCTCCTTGCTCACGCACTCACAAAACCTCTGTATTCTCAAGTGCCGGCGCACATACCGACACACACATGCCGGAGCGCACACACTCAAATGCAGGCCTGGGGTATAGATTACCATAGTAATAGCTGCTGAGTAGCTTAGGGCTTGTGACTGATGGTCTTATGGAGCACCTCTGTCTGCCAGTTGGTCAGTAAAATTAATATCCACTCCAGTCAAAGCCCAGCCCCGGGCCTGGAGTTGCTGCTAGAAAAAGCAAGTTTTTGCCAAAGGCTAAGCTCTACCTAACTTCCCCTCTGAGCCCTGAGCTCCAGGAGGCACGTCGGCTTCCAAAGTCATTAGAACAAAGACCCACAAAATGTTCTCTTTGTGTGCCGTTTGCATTAATGAAGGGGGGGGGCAACCTTTAAACATTTATGGGCAGTCATTTGTTTATTCAACAGTGGTGATACTTTCACGAGATATACGAAACTTCACTCCATTCAGTATCAGCGTCGGCAGTCTTGCTAACATCTGTAATTTTTTCTCCTTGAAAAAAGTGGCAGGTGTGGAAGGGCTTGGTTGAATTTGTCTTCCTTATGCATATTTTTTTCACTTGTAGATGAATGATTCGTGATCAAAACAAATCAGAATTTACAGACAGTAGTCCACTACTTTTTTTCATATGCGCTGAACCTTGCAGCTTAAACAACAGTGCCGTTAATATTATATGAAAGTGGATTTTTATGGGCAAATCATACTGCCTGGATATTTAGCCTCATCTCAGACCAATGAAATGACATAATGAAATGACATAAAGCTCTGTTTTCGCTCGTGTGTGTTCCTGGCACTTTCTGCTCCGGTGTTTTCCAACTGTGTAGAAAGTTGCCAGGAATACACAGACATGAAAACAGCCCATGGAGAGCTTTAATGTAATAAAACCCCTGTCATTTCATATTGTGCCATATATGACCAGAACATCACAGTTTGCACCTGCGGCTTATTGACCAGTGCACCTTATGTATTTTCTATTTTCTGCTTAAATGTAGTCTTATTTGCAAGTGTGCTCAATAGGAAATTACGCTGCTTAACATTACATGCGTAAAATAAATGAGTAAATATATGTATCTCGTCAAATCAAATGCCTTTCAAGCTCTTGTGGGTAATATGGAATGAAGTTGGTCCCAAATTTGGCCCGAGGCCATCATACTTTGATACCCATTTGGCCCAAGTGTGTCAATAGAGGGACTCAGGACCGGCTCACTGCTTCGACACACGGAGGGGTTGTGGGTGGTGTTTGTCGACTTTCAGGTGTGTTCCAAGTTTGCTGCAAACTTTGATGTGCATCAGAATCATTAGGAATATTTCACAGTGAAGATGAGTAAAACTTTACACCCGTAGCAGCTTCAGTCTACTGCCTCACTCCACGATTTCCCAGATGTGCTTGAAAAGACCACCTGATCTGAACTTTCTGTTTTCCACCCCAGACTGAAAACACATCTTATTCTTTTGGTTTACATTGTTATGGGGTAGAACGCTCATAGTTGAATTGACGCCATGTAATTCATTACAACAAACAAGTTTTCGTTATATATTTAGCATTTCATTCCTCGAACGCTAGAAGCCCCTGGAGATGCTTTATTTTTTAAATGTTATTTTATTTATTTTAACCTGCTGACATTCTGGGACTTTTAGCCTAATTTTGTGTATTTCCAGGTCTGAAAATGTTTTTGTGAACTGTTGTTGGCCACACCTTGTGGAGTGTAACATGTCATGTGACTCTTTGACTGTATCTCTCTAGGCAGCACTTGGCTGAAAAGATCTTTATATTTACACTATTTAGTCTTTTTTGACTCAAAGTGCGTCAGTTGTCGTCTCATTGTTTGGCTTGAATGGTTGTTTGTGTGCAGCCTTCTGTGAAACCGCCCCTGGGCTGGGCATTTTTCTCCTCTCAATACCACATTGATTTCCTGTACGACTTCATCAGACTAATACACGCCTCGGCTCTTTTTTTTTTTTTTTTGTCACTTGTGCAAACTCACACAGGCACACACATGCACACACACTTAGGCAAAGATGACCATAATGCCACCGCTTCCTCCACGCAATCCGTCAGAGCAGCTTGTCTTTGAATCGACGTTCTTGGAAATACTGGGGAAAGAAAAATGATCCTGGAAACGTCTTAAATGTTGAGGACAGATGAAGTGGCACTCCAGAGATGAGTGGGACCGGGGTCAAGTTCAGTTCTTTACCTGGCCCGGATAGTGAAGGGGGGTGGAGTAGCAGTTGGCGCTGCAGCTTCAGTAGCAGTTTAAGAGGCCAAACCTGGATCCTTTTTGTGGAGCATATCCTTGCGCGAGGGTCGGTTTCCTCTGGCTACTCCACTTTCCTCCCTCAGCTCCAGACAACCAGCCATTTCATGCCATTAGTTTGATTTCAAGCAGCCTGCTGACTTGTCATTAAAAGTATTATTTTTTACTCTCTGGCATTAGAATACTGGGAACTCATTTTAACCATGAATTGATTACTTGATTATATTAATTGTTTATAATAAGAAATCATGGTGTTGTATAGAGATAACTGTCAGTGACCATTTTTATATAAAGTATATTTCTATCCTCATATATGCTCCCTAATTTAAAGTACAACAATACTTCACTAACATTGTGACTGTAAATAAAGAAATTAAAAATGTTTGATCTGGTTATTGATAATATTCCCTAAATTTGTTACATAAAAATGTTTTCTCGCCTTCTTTTCATCTTATATTTAATATATACTGTTGTTACTCTCATTCATATCTTGTTATCTTAATATTCAACCAAACCAAATTCTCTTATCAATTTAAAGCTGCCACTCTCCAACACGTTTAGTTGTCATGTTAACTATGTTTTTCCTTAACACTTACCTGTTTACACTTTACACTTTCGATCAGGTGTTGCTGGAGAGTCAGTCTAGAAATGAGGAGGACGGGGTGATGATGCAGATGATGCCCTTCCTGTGTTCACTTCATGTAAATGAAGTTGGACGCTTGTAAAGATTCTTAACTATTCAAAATGATTTTAAAATGATTACTTATAGCTGATATAGTTTAAAAGAGATTAGATTAAAACGTGTGGTTCTTAAAACTTTAATTTAAATGTCATTTTGTGATGTGATTGTGTTTTAAATTGAACCACCCCCCCACCCCCAGTTGTCAGGTGAGCCGACCCCTTTACGACTCAGCTTTCTATCTGGCTATAAGTTCAGGCTGTAAAAGTTTATTCCTTTTATGTACTTTACCAGCATTTAATATCTGCTCATAAACTGGCACCAAACCGCGCCCCGAGCTGCGCTGCCCCTCCGTTAGATAACACGCTGATGAACAGGCCAAATTAATGGTTCCACCTTTCCACTCTTCACGATGGTCGGCGTGTGACAGGATCAAGCAGCGAATGCAAAAGTGCAGGCGCCGTTTCCCCTCGCAGCTACAGGAGTTTGTGCGTGCGGAGCGAGACGTATGTGCATCCCAGCGGAGTGTGTAATCTCTGCTGTCTGTGTCTCCTGCTCGGCTGTGACGCAGAGGGAGGATGTGATGGAAATCTCTCTCGATTTAAATCTACTGCCGCTACATCAAAGCTCGCCGCGGCTGGAATAACAGAAATAATTAGACACAAACCACACATTTACATAAAAATGTTAATTAATATCTTCTCTCTTAGCGCAGTCTGGCAGAGAGGCCCAGTCTATTAACTCGCTGCCTTTGTGAACACTTGTGAGATGTCAAGCTTTTCTTTAACTGAACAGTTACTGGCTTTTAACCCTGGTTTACTTATCAGCTCTTGTTTTTTTCCCTCCATTTCTTTACCTCTCAGTGATGTTAGTTGTCAAACTTTGTGTTTTATTAGTTAAATCTCACCCCACCCCAATGGTCTCTACATTCTCTTTCTATCTATCTATCTATCTATCTATCTATCTATCTATCTATCTATCTATCTATCTATCTATCTATCTATCTATCTATCTGTCTATCTGTCTATCTGTCTATCTGTCTGTCTGTCTGTCTGTCTACCTGCCCACCCGCCCGTCCAACCATCCCAATTCAAACCCTCCAACCCACCGACTCATCCATCCATCCATCCGTTATCTTCTAGCATGTTAAGGTTCTGCCCCTGGGCCTCCTCCCAGTTGGACATGCCTGTAACACCTCACGAGGCAGGTGTCCATGATGCTCCAGCCATCTGAACTGGCTTCTCATTTTCTACTTTGTGCCTCTCACCATCTCTGAGATAAAGTCCAGATGTTGCTCAGAGAACCGACCCTGAGATCTGGATTTATGTGTCTTCCACTTACCTGTTTAGATCTGGATTTACGTGTCGATAACACGTCTGTGAATCAAGAGCTCTGCCTTTTGGCTCAGCTCTGAACGTCCTCTCGACTGAAGACTGCGAATTAATCCGATCTCTAGATTCGTTCTTGCCTCACTTGTAAACAAAGTTCTTGAACTCCTTGACTTGACATTCCGTCATGTTTCTGATTCTAATAACAATGGTCTCAGACTATGGATGCTAGAGCTCCTTTTGACATGTTCGGGTGGAAGGTGGTGGCATCTAACAGGATTCTTGTTGTGCAGAAGTAGAACATCTACAGGACGACTTCTAGATGTCCCTTTGTGCCTCCTTTTTTCAGCTCAAGTCAGGGAAGAGAGCGTCGTTCTGCAAGGCCCCATCGCAATCTCCATAATTCATTCTTCCTCCTGAAATTCCTTTCCAGCATCCCCTTCCTTTTAGAAGCTCGGTTGCAACATTCTTATTTCCATTAAAAATTAAAACACACATGTGAATAATTTCCTCTTCTTCTGTACTTAATATTCTCGATTACAGCGCGCTTTCAGAGGTGACCTTCTCCAGCTTTCATCTCCGGCTCCTCAAGCAGAGACAACGTTCAGACTGGAGAGGACAGATGCACTAAGTTGAGCCTGATTATAACAAGCACTTAAATCTGCTTCTGCTCGGCCTCTAACACCAACCTTTTATTAGAACAAGCATTTACATCAGCCTCTCCGCTGACTTTATTACATCTAAGACCTCTTACATCATCTCAGATATGTGTTCATCCACTCGTCGGCTTGCGCGTTGGCTGCCTTCATCAGACCGGTCGGGGGTTTATCAGCCCCGGCGCTTTGTTTGAAGGAGCCAACCCTGGAAAGTGTGATAGCTTATGGGATTGAATATTGTTAGAGTCAAGTTCCACAGATAAAACGGCTCGTGTTGCAAAATATCGGACAAACTTTTACACTATTTCCTTCACAGTTTAGCGGGAAAAAATGCATGTATCCTGATATGCATCAAAAGGTTAGTGATTTTACGGAACGGTACGGCAATGAATGCCATATACCTGCTATATCAAATATATATAGTCCAATATAAAGTGACTCCCGAAACCACATTCTGACTCTCAGCAGTTGGGTCTGAGCGTCTCGCAGCTTCACTGACTCCTTCTCGTCCGGTCAGGACTTGGCTGTTCTTTCATTTACACAGCCATTGCTCGGCGGCGCTGCTCCGGGGAGAAACACTGAAACAAGATTTCATCAATTCCAGATGAAACACCAACATTTCCTCCCATTACACCAAAGCAGCGCTGGAACTCTCGCACGCCACGATCTCTCACCACTCCGCACTTGGTGTGTGTAATGAGGAATGGGACTGTGCCCCTGTGCGTGTGTGTGTTTGTGAGGGGGTGTGTGTGTGGATGTAATAAGCAATTGTGGTGTGCGAGGCAGGGAGTGCCAGGGGACACCCGGGTATTGGTCTTGGGGAGCAGGTGTGTTTGTTTCCTGTCTTCTACAGAGACTGAGAGACTTTTCTCTCCTTAAATTCCCTGTGTCTCCCTTGTCTTCCCGCTTGCAGAAAAGTCCAGTAATCACTGTGAACATTTTGAACGGGTGAAATAAAACCCACTGAAGCTGGTGAAAAGTGATTCACTATCTGTCCAAAACAGGGTGATTTGGGTAATGTTTTAATGTATTAACTTAAAATGGTATTTAGTCCTTCCTACAGTACTTGTGTATGTGATGCCTTTTGATTTGGCCAGATTTGAGCATTATCAATCACTAACCTTGGGCGGTAGACATCTGTGATCTGGCTTATGAAGACGACACTTGTTCTATAGAAGGTCAGCAAAAACACAAAGACGCTGACAATGGAAACATGAACTGTAGTCTGGACCCGTCGAGCCCTGCCGTTCTTCTCTGTCTCTGATTCTCCTGGGGGATCATGTTTGTAATCCTGCAATAGTGACATGGTTTGTTTTTCTTTCTGATCTGTGGTCCGTCAGCCTTCTAGAGAAGTCATGAATCTGGTCCGGTCCGGTCCGGTCCATGCCTTAAAACGGCTGGCGGACTGCATAACAGGCCAGCGGCTTGTTTGACGGACAGCTCGGGACTGGTGGGAGCAATAACAGTTCTGCTGTCTTAATCTCTCCTTATATGTGACAGAAAGAGGAAGCAACAAGCTTGGCCGGGTCACAGGAAGCAGAGGATGTGATGGAGGAGACCTGAGGCTGATAATGGAGGAGTGTGTACGGCAGAGGGGACGGGGTTAGTTTAGGGGTTTCTTGTTTGTTTAATATCTTTATCTTGATCTTTTGCCCTCGGGTCACAAAGCCCTGTTCACCCGGAAAACTGGATTATTTCGCTTAGATGAGTCTAAACCACATTGCGCTTCTTGCTCTATGGACACCAGTGTTGGTTCATCACTATGGACGTATGAACCTTTATCATTACCTTCTCTACTCTCGTGTATTTTATTATTATTATATATGTTTTTGCTGGTTATATATTTGTGTGTCATAAGAGAGTGTCAGGTGTGCTGTGGATTCACTGACATTCTTTCTATTCACTATACTGTAGAGCTCCAGTGTGTTGATGCGCTGTTCTGTCCGTCAGTCAAAGCAGCGCTGCTGTGGTGCGCGGCGCTCCTCTTCCCACACACTCACAGAGAAGAAGCCGCTCACATGCGCAACTTCCAGCTGTTTTTAAAGCTGATGCGCCTCTAACTTGACCACACACTTTCACCACAGAACAATGGTGGGAGGGATCCTTGTCGGAGCCACGACGCCAAAGACTGCTAACAGAGCTGCAGTGCAACGGCTAACGTACGTAACGTAACGTAACATTTCACTACAAAACTTTTTTGATACTCATAGACTGCCAAAGTTTGCTTTGTTTCAAAAGTTGCCAAAAAAGTAAATGCACAACAAAATGAGAAAGATAGAATAATTGTTTTTATGAAGCAAGTTCAGGCAAAGAATGCTAAGGATTTGTCTGGAAACTCAAAACTACAATAAAATCATGCAAAAGAGAAGTGATACAATCAAAACTGTTATTTAAAGCAAGTAAATACATAAATAAATCATGATATATTTTGCCATATTGCCCACTTTTTCTGGGCACATTTGAAACAAATAGATTTTCTGCAGTTTGTTTCTGCAAATATCATGGCAAAATAACAACCGCGTGTCAGTAGCTGGAGTTTTTCACAAATGAATAGGGATTTTCTATAGGACTTTAAGCACTTTGGCTTTGGTGGTGTGCCTCTGGATTTTTTCAATGAACCCAGCATGCCGCGGCTTGAAAAAGGTTGAAAAACACTGGGTTAGAAGCTTGGTTATCTGACTGAGAGAATATACTGTGGCTGCTGTGAGGGGCTAAATGAAGAAACACTTTCTTAAATTTCACCTGAATTTTGTATCTGAAATCAAAAATAGAGGGTATAATAAAACGTGTATTTTAATGTATCATTTCTGTATAACTATTTCTAGCTATAGGGAAAGAAAATTTGGGGTGAATTTTACATTGAATTCAAATAGTAATGAACCTTCAGAAAAAGTACAATTTCTTTTGCTGTTTTGTCCTGACCTTTTGAAGGCCAGACAAAGGGATGCATCTGGCCCACGGGCCGCACATTTCCCTTGTTCAGATTGGAGCTCCGTTTGGAAGGCTCTTGTTTTTCAAGTTTTTACGAGAACATTGAGCTCCAACAGATTGTGTGGACGCCGAACTTCATTAAACATTGTCTCTTTCTTTAATTGAAAACAACAGAATGACGTTGACTTTTTGTCTCGTCCTCATAAAAACAATCCCAAGACTAATTGTGAAATTGCTGTAATTAGTGGCTGTGCTGTGAAGATGCAGCTGAAGGGCCAGAGATTTAAAGGCGTCTCTTGAGGGGACGCTCAAAGGTCCTTTTGTGTGGTTGCTCATGCTTAACGTACAAGGTTTTATGTCTAAACTAGTGAGACACACACCAGGGCGATTCCCCTTGGATTACACTGAGCTTGACATTTTATTCAGTGGCTGTGTGCTTTGCTCAGATATGTGTGTCCCTCAGTGTGTTTAAGCACTAAATCATTCATATTTCCCCTTGCTCTCGCTATAATTGGCCATCTTCCCATATTTGCCACCATGCCACCCCCTACTCTTTCTCCCCCCGCCCACCCCCCTTTTCTCCCTCTGCTCTCAACTTGACCCTAATTGATTGTAATGAGCGCGATCTGGAACGTCCGCCTCCTCCAGTCCCGTCTCTCTTCACATTTCTTTTATTGTGAATGTGTTTAACAGCGCAGGAGACACGAACTCCTTCACATCTAAGTCTCCAGAAGCCGGGGAAATCTGTATTAGTCAGGGCGTATCTGCCGCTCTGTGAAAGGCTGGTGTGTGGTCCAACTAATGTGACGCTTTTGGAAGGCTTGTCATACGGGTAGGTAGAGACGCGAGAACTCTCTGGTGTTGGTTCGGATTCCATCAGCTGCTTTACTGCACCCACTTCTGTTTTACTCTGATACGTACGAAAGTAACATCCGACTTAAGACCGTGATCGGTTCCAACCGGTCGTAAGTCAGGTTGGACGTAAGTGGAATGACGTGAGGGTTATAGGTACTACTGTAGTGCTAGATCGCTGTGTGAGAGTGAGATGCCGTAACTGTTGTCCGCGTTGCCGGGCTGCTACGTGCTGCGATGCCAGACATTGAGTTAAAAAAAATAAGCATCTGCTGGCCGTGGTCGTAAGCACGGGCGGATGTAAGTCGAGCAGGTCGTAAGTCGGACGTTACTGTGTTTCTTGGACTTCAACCCCTTGACATCCTTCACATAACACCGCCCCATCTGGGCCACCCTCCCCTTATGGGTAACTAAAGGAAAGGGTCCCACGCTATGAGGTTGCAGTATAATCTAAACACAACCTTGCAACAAGAGGTAGATTGAGCATGATGTCCAGATTCCTCCTGGTTGCCTTCAATTGGTCGAGGCATTGGTAATGGAATAAAACCCAGAAGAGACCGAGGATGTGGGCAGATATGGGAATGAACTTGAGTCTGAAATGCAAAACGGAATTTAGACTTTTATGCTTGATTGCCATTGTTGACTTTCTATTTCATAAACCAAAGTAAACAACGCTAGCATGATGTCACTATGCTAATCCATAACAACTGTCATTTTTCTTTGCGTTTAGAATGCCAACATGATTAAACACTGTGTCACGCCAACTATCAATCTCTGGCTTCATAATCAACACTAAAGGCAGGGAAAAAGTGTAAACACACACACACACACACACACAACTGTGCACTGCACTTAGAAAGGCCTGGTGGGGAGCTGTAGCATTAGCATCAGCCGCTAGAGTGATGAGGGTGTTTCGCTGGTGTAATGTATGAGCTCTGCACCCGTACAGATGACAAAGTGCAGAATCGTTTATAGTAGAAGGCCCTCACACACTGTTAATGCTCGACCATTTACATGCATGACAATGTTCCCACATTTATTCTCCAGCGCGATCAATAGAATTCCATATGGCAACCATCAACTGGGAGGGTTATGAAGTCGGTGCATCTCTGAACGCGGCCGCCATCCAAACACAGGTCACAGTGATGTGAGGTCCAGCAGGAGTCTGGCTTCTCCTTTGAGCAGATAAGATGCAGGAGAGTTGTTAGTTTGACGGATGTTGAGATGCCATTTACATTAAAAGTCCAGCGATCATCTGTGTTTTAAATGACAGGTCGATACGGCTGAGAGCTTTCAGCCTCAATGGCAGCCAAGCATTGATCCATTGACTTATAGATGAATGAGAGCACTGATGATAGCTCTCAGAGAATGTGGTAATAACAAACAACACACACACCCAAGAGGACATCAGAGGGTAAATTGTGGTCTACTGCTGTTTGTCATTGACTCCCGGGCTGTTTCTTTGTTTAAATGAAGATCCGATGAGCCCAGGGAATAAACAGGGTAAAGAATAACCGCCTCCTAACTAAACATTTTGCCTGGGACGTCTTGGTGGCTTCTAGGTGGCGCTTCATCTCCGTTGGGTGTAGCTGTCGCAGTCCGGTGTTATGCCTCTTATTCCTTCTGGCTGGGTCAAAACAAAAGTCAGGCTCCAAACAAAACTCTTTTACTTTAGGACTGGCTGTTCTTTTTGTCCCTAGTGCTCGGGTTAGGCTGGATTAGGTTCAGCACATGTGTTCTAGGTGGGGTTTGCAGGGGCTAAGGTTCTATACGTGGTGTCTGGGATCGTCACGGTGTGGGCTGCTCCGCCATAAATTGGAGCCTCGGGTCTTGGAAGTGGGCATCTCCTGCCACTGCAGAATCTTTGCCAACCCTCTGTGACTATGGCCCATTTGGACTGGTTTGCTCACCAACTTGCAGGGAGTGGAACGGATTGGATTCATTTGAGGGATTGGTCATCTGTGGAAAATGTGTTGGAAAACTTGACTGCCAGAGTTCTGTGAGGATAAATACTATGAACTTTCCTGCCTGTAGTTGTCTCTGCACCTTGAAGATCATAGCGACATGAGGGTTAAGGGTGGCAGGTACCTGTCATGGTGCTTCATTTCAGGTGAGCTCGCTGAGCAAGTGGGTTCAGATCAATACATTTGAATGTGTATATTTGTACAGCGATACACACGTAGACAAACACACAGCCGCACCCGCCTTCCCCCTGTCTTCACCTGTCTGCAGAGGTAAACATATGCATTTAAATCAGTCGCGAGGTGCCGAGGTAACAAAGACAAATGATGTCGTATGTAATATTTTTCTATTAACATAAAGTAATATAAAGTGAAGGGCAGGGCTGCGTGGAGGGAGTCGTGGGCTAATGTCCCGTATCAGATGTGGACAATGTCACGGCTGCATACTGAGCAGCCCGCGTCCTTCTCCCCTGCTGTGTGTGTGTGTGTGTGTGTGAAAGGTGTGTGTCCTGCTTTTCCATGGTCTAGACGGCAGTGACACACTTAGCTGCCAGCGCAGGTATTATTCCCACTGCCTTATTAACCTGCGTGACCTCCCTGACCCCACTTCACCATTGTCTCGCTCCTCGATGAGCTGAACATACAGTAACACTTCATCAGGGAAAGGCTATTCATTTTCTTGAAGGTTTATGTGGGAAATATAAGCGACAAGACACAACTGCCAGATAATACAAATGATAAAAATATAGATCTTCGACAGTATAAACATATAGTAGGATTTTGTATTTGACAATGTAGAAAAATTCACTTGGAAACTATAATACTAACTATATACTATATATTTTTAGGTTAATAATAATTTAAAGTACTTAGGACGAACAGAGAAGATTTTCCACACAATTTGACACATTGCAAAAGTAGAAAGAAAGTCACCTTGTTGTAGGTTAGCAACTAATAAATGAAATCTGACTACGAACCAAAACTATTAATGGTGTATACTTAGCTCTTTTGTTCCTACTCTTGTGTGGGATTTAAAAAATATATTTTTGTCCAGGGATGCAACATGTTAGTTGAACAGGTCCGTCAGGACCTGAAATGGGCTTTCATGACAACATTGAAGTGCCTTGGAATTCATCGAAAGTCGTTGTCACGTCATGTTTTCGACTACTGTGAAGCCAAAAAGGCCCATGAGAGTGATGATAAGAGCGTGTGACTGATTCCCTCCTGGTCATCAGTGTGAGAGCTGTGATGAATTCCCCTCACATTTAGACCGACAGCTCCAAAGATGCAATATTCATCACTTCCCTTCTCGCTTAGTTGTTGTGGTGTCTTCCCTCTCTGTTTGCCGTCCGTTTACGATGCCTGCGCGATTATGTATCTGTGTGTCAAACCCTCATCATCCTCCACACGCTCCAGGACGGACAGCAGCGGAGGCCCGGTCCGCTCGTATGGATCGGATCCACCGTAATCTACTGTAAGACACTATCTCTGAAAGGCTTAGAAAACGCCGACTCAGCCTTTATTCGCACTTCTACAAACACTAACACAGGGGACGGGGGGGATTCCAGGGGATGGCAGTGAATAGTTTCAGGTCACCAGTTTAGTTTCCAGTAGCAGGATGCTGCGTCAGCAAGAGCAGCAGTGAGAATGTGATCAGAGGAGCTTTCGGTGTCCTTAACTTCAATGTCGCTGCTGAGTCCGTTCCGTGACTTGCAAGTGTAAACATTTATGAATGTCCAAACTGGCATTCTTACAGCCCGCTAATGTATGTTCCTGCATGTGTGGTGCCGTTATGAATACAGATGCCCAACATGTTTAAACATCTCAAGGCACAACCAGAGCTGATTCTCATTCATATGATATTTTGGACTGATTTAAGGAGGTGCCGCAGAGTACTTACTTGAATTCCAAACAAAGTAGTTTGTTCATTCACACGTCATTCTGGACGTTTTGGGTTGTAGGGCTGAGTTTACCCGCTCGAGCTTTTCCTCAGCAGCCGTCTTGTCTGGCTCTCACTTGGCCTCAGTTCATGTCTGATGGCGCTGAATTATTATTATTAACAGACTTTAACATTTTTTCTCTCATCTCTTGACAAACTTATATTTAATCTAGGTTACCACCATAAATATTTTTTGAATATTAACATTTTTAATATTGTTTTAATTCCAGTTCAGAAGTGAAAGTTATTTTCCCTGTGACTTTTATCAGTTGTTTTTGATTCATTACTGACAAAAATACGTCATCAATGCAATGACAGATTAATCCTGTATAAACTCATATAAACAATATTATTCAGGGAGCATCACATTAAATGTCACATCAAGTCATAACCAAAACATCAACGATGATGACTGCTGCATGCACTGATGGATTGACTGTTAAAGTTTAAAAAAACATTCACCCTGATTTTTAACTTTTACTTAAACTGAATCATTCTGGTCAGGTGTCAAATATTAAAATTTATTCATTACGATTAATTTACATTCAAGCCTCCAGTTTTCTCGTTTTTTTTTGGCTCAAATCTCTGCTATTTTATTTCATTTATATTATTAGTGATGAACCAACAATATGTTTTTCCCATTAAACCAGTTTCAAGAGGCTCTGGGTTCTTTCTTCATTGTTTTAATATCTAGTACTGACTTATAGTTCCAGTCGGTCTGTGCATCATAATTGAAAACTAAGACTAAAATGTAGCACTCTCTTGAGTCATGAATGACTTAAGTTTCGTGCTGTATGAAAAATTCAGTCGTGTGTTCGGCCCCAGTGCTGAACTGTCGTATCATTGCAGCATAAATCTCTGAATCAGATTTCATTTACAGTAGCTTGAAATCTGCAACATGAATTCACATTCCACCACGGCCAGACGTGATTGTTACAATCCAAATTTACCTGTTTGAAAGAGAAAAAAAAATCCAAATCAGAGGAATAAATGTTCACCAGCTCCTCTTGTCTTTGTGGTGCAGCAGTCAGAATCAAAGATGAATATTCATTCAGTCAGAGGAGAGATGTCTGGAGGGCTCATTCTTTATCGTTCACCCTCTATCACAGACTCCTGCTTTTCTCCTCACATCTAATACTTCAAGGGCCGCGGTTAATTTAAGATCTACTATAAATGATTAATTCAATATTTATGAATATTTTAAACTTCCTTTTAAATGACTTTGTATCTGTTTAGTTGAACATCATCCCGGATTTATTTTATGTATAAACTCTCGAAGAGACAAAACTGTTAGCATTGCTGTGTTCTTTCATCCTGCGAGATATTCATGTGTTGTCCTTTGAAGTGCTCCACAATTAAATCAATGTTGTTTTTTGCCATCATCTTGCAGAGGATGCAATGTATGAATGTGTGTCTGTGTGCATAAATTATTCCCTTATATGTCTATGTGCGCTTGCATCCATGTGTGCATCTGTGTGTGCGCTCTGCTTGTGAAGGTGTTAAGAGATAAGAGTAGAGGAAAGTCTCCTTTCTTCCTCTTTCAGGACCATTACCTTTCATTCCAATCACGGAGAAGAGCCCAGGGGAAGGGAGAGCCTCGGGGGTGGGGGGGGCGAGCAGGAGGGGGGCGCTTCTGTGTCCTGTATGCAGCAGGAACAGGCGCTGGAGGTTAGGAGACAAGTATCATTGTGATTTAACTTGTGGTGCAGTGCTCAGTTTTTAGTCCTCATTTGAGAAAGACTGTGGCTTGTTTGCCAATAAATGTGTGGAGCTTCTTCAAGGCACTCTGGTTTCCTCCCGCAGCCCAAAATGCATATAGCTTAAGCAGTGACTTGCAATATCTCACAGTAGATGTGAGTGCGTTTTGAGCTGTCAGTCCATGTGCCCTGTGATGGTGATGACTGGGGGCCTCACAAGGGGGCCCCTACCTTGTCTCCCACTGGCCTTTTCTCCCTGCTACCCTGGTAGGCTGGGACCAACTGGTGGTGGAAACGCAATGTATTTCACACCGGCTGATTGCCATTTACTTATATATATATATATATATATATATATATATATATATATGGCGACAAAATCTCAAACAGTCCGAAGCAGATTTTAAACTCTGGCAGTAAAAAAATCCTTTCATACTCCAGATCCCACAATGCACTGCAACATCCAAATGTTTAATTGTATCCCCAATTAAACCTGATTCTTATGAACATTATGTGACTTTATTTTTATAGCTTTAGTCGGTGAGCTTCGAAACTCCCTGTCCTTGTTGCTCTTTCTCACGATCAGTCCTCCCATTTCCTCTCCGACAGATGAACTAAAACCCGAAGGATCAATATCTTATTAACGGAATTATTTCACAATCCCAGTTCTCTAAATGCCGTGATGAGATAATGACAAGCCGATGACATAAGGCAGCGAGCAGCGTCCACGCTGGGTATTATTCTTCCTGGCCTCTAAATTTAGACTGTGTGGTCGATCTCAGAGAGGCCGATCGTCCTGAATAATCGATCAGAAAGCAATACATCTTGTGTGAGGAACATATTGATCTCCACCTTTTCCCATCTTTGTGATTATCTGCGCCACAGATGGATTACTAATGTCTGAGGAGCGATGGAATGATAAAGGAATCTTAGCTTTTTTGTCCTCCTTCAACATTTCAAGTTAAAAGTATCACCACAACACAATTCAACATTGGATTCTCCAGGTGGTTCTCAGTTCATTTGTCGTCTCTTCAGCGACCAGTGTTTACATTTTCAGATGAAAGCATCTGCTAAAGGACATGTAGCAGTCAGTGGTCTTTAAAAAACTGAAGGCTAATATTAGTGTGAGGCTTCTCAACAAAGATGTCGTCCCAGTCCCTGGATGTGATGGGTCACATCATGTCATTGACTTCAGTGAGGAGCCTGCGTGTGCATGTGTGCTGGTGTGTTCAGGAAGCTCGGGATATCATGTAAGAGTGACACCATGATGTGTGACTGTGGGTCCATGAGGTGACAACACTGAAGGCTGATTTACTAAAAGGACAGGAGCATCAGAGTAGAACCTGACCACACATCCTTCACTCTGTCAGGCAGATAAAAACCTGCTGGCTCCATCTCTGCGAGGGAGAGAAAGAGAGATACCCTCATCTGTCCATTTTTAGGACACGGCTTCGCTGCCTTTGTTTGCCTTTATCTCCATGTCATCATGTCTCTGCCCCTCAAACCCAGTCAAACATGTCAGATTTGGCCTTGAGGAGGACAATGCCTCTTCTCCAAGTGTGTTCGCTCTACCTGTGGATCCCCCTCCGTCGATCCTCCCGCTGCGCTCATCCTGAATGTAAAGTTGTGTGTGTTATCAATACGTCCTTGTGCTTCAAGTATTCCAATCGATAGCCATATGATTATCCATGTAGGGGATGTATAAATGATTTAAAACAGGGCGAGGGTGACGGATGTTTGCTTTTCACATTGAAGTTACTGTCAATAATTAATGCATGTGATTAATCTGTCAACAACTTCACACGTGGGGAAGGATGAGAAGGGTGTGGTGTGTGTGAAGGTGCGCGCGCACGTGTGTGTGTGCGCGTGTGGCTCGGCGGGTGAGAGAATGCAGCGGCGCAATATTATGACAGTCATTTAAATGTGAAGCTTTGACACTGTTTAATTTGAGGCTGTCCGTCTCGGTCAATAACCAGGAGGGCGGACGCTCGCCGCACATATCAATTCACCGGCACCGTCAATAAAGACGACTGGAACAAGTCTGGACCTGCGTCTGATGTTTTCAGGTCATACACGCACAACAGTGGCAAAGAGAGTTGAGGCAAGACTCAAGACGGAGCTCAAACTTAGGGCGCGGTGTCACGTGCAGATTCACCTGGCAATTGTTTGTAGTGTAATGTGCCTGCTGTTGTGATGGAAAAGGTGAGGAACTTTGGTTCATGGTGGAAAGTTGGAGTCGGCTTTTGGTCGATACCTTTTGGTCACCTCAAACTGGGAGCCACTCGCCAGCCGGATTCTGTCTCTCAGTGTTGGTGGTGTTCAACAGTTACTCCATCACTACTACAGAATGAAATATGTTGTGTTTTAATATGTTTACTTCAGCCACCTGTGGATGCTCCTGAAACGTGACCTGGGTATGACCATACTGATGTGTTGGAGTTTCTGTAGTCTCCATGTGGTCATGTCAGTTTTGTTTTGGTGCTCTGCTTTCCTCCCCCAATCCCTCAATGTCAGTCTGTTGGTGTCAATATGTATGTGTGTGTTTGTGTGCGAACTTATATGGCAGTACCTTTGGGGACCAATTGTTGGAAACACACCTCCTTGTGGGAACCTTGTGCTAGTCCCCACAAGTTTAAGCCCCAGTTTGAGGATTCAACCTTCAAAATACAGTCGTACCTCGGTTTTCGAACATCCCGGACTTTGAACAAATCGGAGTTTGAACAAAAATTTCGCGATTTTTTTGCTTCTGATTTCAAACGAAAATCCAGAATTTGAACGCCCCAAAAAAAGCCACGGACCGACCAGCTGACCCACGAGGTGCTTTGTTATTGTGTATAACGCAGCCTCTGTATGCAGACGTGTCCCGTTAGCTACATTTACTGACTGTTTTTTCTTCATAATGAGGTGTAACAGGGGAGGTGCTCGCTCTCAACACTCCAGGGTTTGATGTCCTGTTGTGGGCTGGAGCTGGGACAGGGATGAGGCGAGTCTGGGACAGAGCGTGACTTGGTTTATGACTTTGTCACAGCCAAACTGCACAGAAGCGCACATTCAGAGCTGGACACGCACCGGGCACCTCTTCCCTTCTGGAGAGACGTCACTCACTCGGCAACCCCTCCCACATGCAGCGGCCACACACATAGAGGAACAGCGCACCTGCAGCAGACACTCTACATTCACTCCTACAAAAGACTATTTTAAGTCTTGGAACCCATTCTTTCTTTTTCCATTCATTGTAATGGGAAAAATCCATTCAGATTTCCAACAAATCGGTTCTCGAATGGCTTTCTGGAACGGATTGTGGTCGAGAACCGAGGTCCCACTGTAATTGAATTTGAGTTTGGTTTAGGTCCAGATTAAGGTTAGCCATTTAGGGTGAGAGGCTGGGGAAAGCATTGAATGAATGAAATGAAATGTCTCCACAAAAAAAACACATAAAAACATGTGTTTTTGATGGACTGGTGACCTGCATCTCGCCCCAACTAGCTGGGAGTCCAACGATTGAAACCAAAATAGACACTGAAACTTTCCATGGAACAGTGTATTTGTTGTGTGCATCCAAAATCGACTCAACAACTAACCCACTAACTACTTCTCTATTTCCACTTCCTTTCTTCTCCAACTTAGCAAAGTCAAAGAGTAAAATCAGAGAAACGATTCAAGGAGTCTGTGCCCCCCATTTCTATATCCTCTTTCTCACATATAGTGTGTGTGTGTGTGTGGAGCAGAAGCCTATCTGGCCTGCTATCATTTCCTGAATGACCTCTGCTTTCAGTATATGATGGATTGTATTGCGCTCATAGACATTAATTTTCCTGAACCAGGCAAAAAGAAGGTTTACTCACAGGAAGAGCATATTGGTACAAGGGTAATTCCATAAACCAACAACTAAGACGCATCAGAGAGTCGGTGCTATCATCCGCCAACACTCCTCCCTCCTTCCTCTCATTTTTTCATGCTTTCACTTTGTCTTCCGTCTCAGAGGGACAATCAGGTGTATTTGCTTGTCTCAGTAGTTAGAGTATTTACATGCCTTCTCCTGTGAGACGTGTCTGAGTGTGTGTGTGTGGTGTTCAGGTAGAGTGCAGCTGCTGTCTCGGTGGTGCTGTCTTCTCATTAAGGCAGGTAATGAGCTCAGTCACATGCACCTCTGCAGGTCACCCCACCAGAGAGAGAGAGCCGCGGAGAGAGAGAGAGAGAGAGAGGATTAGAAACAACGGGGAAGAGAAAGTGATACCGTGTGAGTGAGGGAATAGAGGGGACGTCTTAATCGTGTCACCTGCCCGCCCTTTCACGAAACCGCCGCACCTTCAGGTTGCTCCCGTGTATATCTGAGAAGAAGTGAGGGGGCATGGCGCCGCAAGGGTTAAAGCCGAGCGTGGAACGCGGTGGAGAAATGGTAGAGTGGGAAAAAGAAGGAGGAGTGTTCCTTCCCGGGAGTGAGGAGGCTGTCTTGTCGAGCAGTTCATCATTGTGTCCCCGGTGACTGTGTCTGTGGCCGGGCCCCGCTGTAGCTATAATAAGACATAAATAAGGAACAAGACTGCCTTATCTACGCTGTGGCCCCCATCTTTCTCCCGCTACTCCCCCTTTCTCTCCTGCAGCAGCAGATGTTGTTCTTTTAAAAAGCGTTTTTCTACCATGTTAACATTCCCTGTGTTTGATGACCCTGGGCTGATGAGCCAAAAACACACACTTATGTTCACTTCTCAACAGCGTGACACACGCAGGAGGAGTAAAGTTGCATCGGTTCATCTCTGGAGTCTTAGTACTGTAGATTAGACAGTGTAAAGACGGGCATGCTGTCCAGGGTGTCCCTTAGCTCAGGCGTCCTTCTCTTGCTTAGATTATACTGAAGACACTTTGCTATAAACAGATAAATATATTCCTCTGAATTTGTTGTGAAGTGGCTCTTTTAAAACAACAATTTCACTTGTGACAAACATAAGTCATTTATGTGTAGTTTATGTGTAAGGAAGGGGCTGCTGTCCAGGCTTGAAGAGTGTAGTGTGAATGTCCCAAAAGTACGGTGTCACCAAGTCAAATTTTATTGCTTATGTGGCAATTCTTCACATGAAAAGCCTTTTTGGTTTTCCTTCACAAATGGAACGCAATTTTGGTGCAATAGGATCAATTAAATTGCCAGATTTTTATTGGTTCTCCGCAGAATTTAGCTACAAATATTTTTGGTCACATCAGATAAAGTGCTGTAAAATGGATATTTAGATTTTCTTAATTTTCAAAGCATTCTAAATCTTTTTTTATATTTGTTTTTAAATATTTGCATTGTGCGGAAACAATTTGCTTCCTTATTGTTGACCGAAAATGTAGTTTTCTGTATAATTGGTTTGCTTTTTGGCCTTTGAAATGTTCAGTGAGACAGCGGGTGGTACTAGCCGAACTTGCTCACGTATGACACAAAAACTAGGAGGAAGATATTGATCCTCCTACTGCAGCGCCACCTAGTGGGACTTCTCTTTCAATAGATTCCTTAAACGCCGATGACTACACAAGTAAATAATGCTTCACCTTCACTGAATGTTTGGGAAAAAAACTCAAAGCAAAACTCTTATTTCTCAATACAGCCATCTCTTTCCGGTTCTACATTTTTATCTTTATTTTATTGCAGGATTAGACAAAGTTGGGACTAGATTGCTGAATTTAGTTTTTACTTCATGGTTCTGAATGGTTTATAATGAGCTAAATAAACAAACTCAAAGACATTATACTTCATACATTATACAGTCTTTGTCACACGTTTGTTTTTTCTGCCATTTGCTCTTTGCGTTTGGGCTTGTTCCTTCAGCATTTATGAAATGCAAGTTAACATGTCTTCTGCTTTCTTGATCATAAAAGTGACATTTGATACTGTACGTTGAAAGATTTTAATTTAGTTGACATTTTTCTTGCGTTGCATTGAGCATGGCGAGGCATCGATCACCTCAGAGCCTGGACTGACCCCAGAATGTGGCTTGAAAAAGGTGCAGCTGCTGTGGTGACCAATAGAGGAGCCATATTTGCTGGATGTGTGAGAACAAGCCTGTGATCGTATGAAGCGGCTGCGAAAGAGGGGATACGATAGCCCTAGAGATGGTGGGGTTTTGCTTCTTCCTGCATCATTACCCCGACTCCAGACGAAGCCCACTTATGTCTCAATCTCCCCTCACTCACTCATCCACACAAATAAAGTGGTACTCCAAGTGTCAGCAGAGACTGAGGGAGTCCTGCACTTGGGAGAAGAAGAGGAAATACGAGAGGGCGGATGCTGAAGAAGGAGGATGGAGAATAGATTTATGAAATGAAGCATTGGAAACAGCACTATCTGCCTGCTGTGAGAAACACCTTTCATAAATCACCACACAGTCGCAGAAAATAGAGCATTTGGTAGCATGTTTGTGTGTGTGCAGAGGAAGAATGATAGAGCAGGAGGATCTTTTATTCCTGTCACTGGAGTTGGAAGGTTGTGTTGCAGGTAGTGTATATACGTGTGTGTGTGTGTTTTTTTTTAGATGCTGCCCTCCCACAGGGTATGTTTACAGAAAGCGTGATATAAAGAGAGACAGATAGTGTAAGAGAACGAAAACCAAAAAAGAAAAGGGAGAGTGGAGAGGAGCAGCTCAGGGGGAATCTCTGTCTGGCTCAGAGACGAAGTAAAGCAGCGACAGAAAAGAGTCGCAGGAACAGTTTTTCCTCAGGTGAGTTGTTGTGTAAGTGAGCGCTGATCTGCCCTGATGCTGTCGCTGTGAAGAACACCAGGTCGACCGCCCTGAGAATACAAACACCCCCGGACACACCGAGGCGGCCTGCTTCCACGGCGGAGCCCGTGAACTATTCACCCAGCTGTTGAAGACATTGAGCCCTTATTAAGTGTCTTTGCCAAGCGAAGAAAGGCCACGGATGTAATTTGCCAGTCACACGCTGGTTCTGCATTCGGTCTCTTTAACACATGGAGTGGCCATCTAGCATCCTTAAGCACTCAGAATGAGACAATTAGCACTCGCAGACAAGGCCAGAGCAGTCAATAGACGAAGGACGCAGACGCGGGGAGAGACCATTTAACTGGGGAGTACATTGTGGCGGGGAAAAAAGGGAGAGCGATTGAAAGAAAATGCTCTTTGTATGAAAAAGTAAGTGGAGATTATAGATTAGCGGCGTAAGTGTCGGATTATTTAAAACAATTCATTGAAAGGTTTCGGAGCTAGAGGGCGCATGTGCAAAGCTTTTTATCCTCGCAAGAAGTGAATACTGCTTTACAGACTCATGGGAACCAACATTATTAGTTTTGTAAACACTTTTTCACACAACAAAGTGTTCGATATTGTTGAGCTCAAGTGAACTTTTTTGTTTCTTTCTTCTGGCTATAGGCGGTTAAATGCAAACCCTGAACAAGTGATCTCTCTTCAGTTTTCTGTGGGTTTGTAAATGTTTTTCAAGTAACTTTCTGTTTTCATCACCAAACCCAAATGTGACTTGAGAGAGGAAAGAGTTTGTCGCTTCTGGTTAGGACTTTTAGAAGTCAAAAAAACTTAAACTTTTACTCCACTTTAATGTATGTCATTTTTAGGGATGGAACTTTATGAGATTAAAAAAGAATAATAGATACAAATAAGACTGATTAATAGCGTATAAAATGTACATTTTTCAGTGCATCAATTGCAGATGATAAAATATTCTTGATGAAGGGGAAAATGTGAAATGTTTATGCTTAAATGTGATCATTCTGATGACAAAAATGTATGAATCAGTTAGCTATGTTATGTTTTTACTCAGTACTACCCCTAATTTTAGAATTGGTTTTCACAAACTCTTACTTTTCTCACTTTACTTTTCTCTCGCCTTTATTTTTTAAGTTGAAGTTTGAATCACATCTTACGTTAAATAAATGCAGCATTGTGTTCTGAACACTTTGTTCCCTAAACAACACTTTGTTCACAGAAAAATTCTCATACAAGTCTGTTATGAAAACAAACTGCAAAAATGTCAGACAATAATCTTAAAAGATTTTAATAAAAAAATACAGTTTGGTTTTCGTCAGCTGTCAGTTTTGCACGTTTAAGTGAGTGGATTTGGTGCATGCTGCTGAATTAAAGAGACTGATATTTAATTGTAGCCCACGGATGGCCTCATTCGTCTTTGGATGATTTTAAGGGGCAGTGGGCTGCGTAACGTGAGTGTGACACGGAGCTGTGTTTTATAAGAGAGCTGCTATTACACACTGAGATCTATAAAAAAGAGCAAGTCAGCAGGGGGCTCTCCAGAGATTCACTTCCTCCTTGACTGTGTTGTCATGCGCCCTGTTTTTTCTGTCGCTCAAGTATAAATATTATAAAAGTGACATGAATAAAAGGAAGCTTACAGTATGGTGACATTGGAAGGAGACATTGTTTGTGCTATGGGGTTTCTTCTGTTGGTCCTTAGTTCTTTTTTTTTTTTTTTTGAGATCGGGGTCCAAGACTTCCTTTGCAGTACTTTGTATTTGTGAATTTTTGTCATGATCTCACCAAGTGGCTTTTAGATGCTTTTGCTTTCAACATTTGAGCACAGTGAGTTCAATGTAGTCGTCGTTGTTTGTAGTCAGTTATGTAGTTTGATGTCATTGTTTATTTTCCATACAATGCCTCTGTAAGTGAAATGTATTACTATTACCACAGCTTAAGTTTAATCTGGTGTTCCATCCGTGAATGATATCAAGGTATTAGTATTTTTCAACTTTATGTGGATGCTCATTGACAGCTATATTTAGTTACATTTTATCATTCTCCTCTGTTCCAGGTTTATTTTGCTTAAATTTTTTAGCTGTAGCTCACACATGAAAAGTGCTCCGTCGATCATCATTAAAGTAGTGAACTGTCTTTACTGTCTTTAGTATAATGCATAAATTCGAGGTGATAAGTTGCAGACTTTATGGTGCAAGATTGTTGAGGCATCCAACAAACGCCATGGCCATTTTTTCTTCTGTACAAGAATGAATTTCATCCATTGAACCCCCAAATAGAAACATTCACATCCTCTTGTTTTCTAAACGCATCGCTCTGTAGAAAAGAAGATGGATGGAGAATATATGAAAAGAAAACAGTCGATGCTGGGAAGAGATGAAACACTCAAACAGTCGAATCAAGATTAAATGAACGCAGACGCTGGAGGAAAAGATGAGACCAGGGATGATGGGATATGGAGATGCTTTAGAAGAAATGAATTGAAAGATATATTCAGGATGGGTTTGTTGGTGTTGAGGTCCCAGATGTTGACTCCCTCTGGGTGCAAACATCTGTCACACAGCGTAACAACGCACTTGCTTTGTTCTGTAATGTCTCTGCAGCTGCTCCATTTGTGTACTCCCAGGTTAACACGCTTTTAAGATGGCTCAGTGTATGAGGGCATTTGCTGGTTTGGCTGCACGCTCTCACTCAGTAAAAGCCGTAACACTACTTGTATACTTGTAGTATCAGCTAGTTCTAAATCATTAGTATGGTATCACGGTATGACGGTATAGTGGGTCATGTGACCGGCTCAGAGTACAAGGATCAGTCCTGGTCCGATATTCAAGTCTGAGTGAGTTATTCACTCAGTATTGGCTCAAATCTAACTCAGGGAGGCTTTTGTTTTGACCTGGAGCTCCTTGCTGTTACTCAGTTCATAGTACGGTCATAAACGGCCATGACAGACTCCAGTAAAAGGCCCCTTTCATGCCGTGTTAGAATTTTGTGTTGCATCCGATTTAGAATCGAAGACAAAGTTGATATATCACTTTAGCAAGTCAGAAATTAAGTCACAAATGACCACATTGCTTTTAATGATTTTTTTTTTTTTTTCATTCATGGGCAAAGTAATATATCTGGACAGTGGTCCGTGCTGTAACTGCCAGGAGTATGTACAGTAACTTCCCAGCCTTCCTCTTGCCTCTCCTCGTCCTTTTCTGCGCGAGATAGGGAGCCGGAATGATGGTGAAGGAAAGAGAAAAGAAGGACGAGAGTGAGAGGGCAGCCCTTTCATGTGCGCGCACCCTCCAGTCTGCATAGTCCAGATTACATTCCCTCTTCTTGGCTAGACAGCTTTTCCAATTTCTACCAGCGGAAGGACGACAGGTTGAGAAAGAGCAGCTGGTTAACTGCATTTACTTATTTTCGTCCCCTGAATATGTCTGCTAGCCTAATCCCCGTCTGTTGACGTGGCAGGACCAAGCGTGTGCTTCTGCTTGATAGGGAGGTCCCGCTGCCACCGCCGGAGACACTTGCCCGCCCCGTTTCCACTCATCATGTCACCCTCTTCTTTTCCCGCGGCGTTAAATAGCTTAAGTTTACAAAATTTAGACAAATTAGAAATATGTCATTTGAGCATTTAGCTCTTTAACTCAACTACAACACGTGTTGACAAGGAGTGAAGACGGGTTACAGCTTTATAGCGTTTGCTTTGGCATTTGTCTTTTTCACGCAGAGGGATGCGTGTGCCGACGTGTAATGTTCTCAGACTGACTTACATTCCTTCATGTGCTTTTGGTTGGTGCTATTAACAAGAAGGTTTATGAAACATCAACGTCAAGCCAGCTCTATTGAAAGAGGAGTTGCCATCAAGTACTTTTTTTCTTATTAGAATATTTTCTTAAGAAACCGTAGAGGGCTTGAACTTATCCATGGGGCCAGAGGAGGGGGGACAACTGGGTCGATCGCTCGGTGGATGCACCTCTCCTCCACACCTCTGGCTATTTAGGGTCACCACCAAACCTTTGTATATTTTTGGACCAGTGGAGGACAGCGGAGTGACTGGCAGAAGACCATTGTCCATAGTGTTCCCATCACATTCTCACTCCCAAGGGGTCAAATAATTACCGTATATTCAAGTGGACTTTGATTTTGTTGATGCAAAGGCAGCTGTCCGTGTTTGCATGTCGAGGCATAGGTGTTCCTGTGGAGTTGGATGTTTCCCACCCCGTGTGACAGGAGGGGTTGGGACTAGGACTCGTCACTACTTCAACTTGGACCGACTTGGTATCTATATCACTTTCACTGGTGATGCCTCTCTTGCGCGCCTTACACAGCAGAGCGTACGGAGAACCATCTCCTGGCTTAAACCCTAACCCCAGCCTCCCACATTGTTTTACGTGGCGCACTGCTCACCATGTCAGGGTACTCCTCGGAAGACGAAACATACTCCATTGCTTTGACTGACCTTTTGATATTTAATGGGAGTGAAAGTGTGTTGTCATTCCAGGTAGTCGTTCGGCTCCACACTCCACTATCCACCATCTTTGTTACATCACATTAGCATCTGATAATTTGATTTAGTCAGACACCCAATGTTCTCTCTAATCTCAGCGCACAAAAACATCGACGCAGCGCAACAAAAATTAATCCTGAATTGAATATAAATGACCGCAATTTCCGGACTCCAGGGACATAAGACATAAAGCCTTGTGTCAATAGAACAGTAAAATGAAGCGCTCACTGCGCTGTTCGACCGTGTGTATCCTTCCCTGCCAGCATTTTCCCCCTTCACTCCGGTCCAGCGGTGCTTAAGCTCACCGTCCACTGAGTGAAACCGCTACATACACGCAATGGTACGAACAGCAACTAGAAGACCCTTCTGTTTGAAGTGAACTATGTTATTTACAAACTATGTTAGTAGGTTCTTTGATATCCAGCACCCTCAATTGTGTAATGTGACTTCAATGGCTAATGTTTACTAAAGTTTACTTATTGTATTGAAAGAGACTTGATATTTATATATATATATATATATATATATATATATATATATATATATATATATATATATATATATATATATATATATATAGTAAATATAATACATTATGATTCTGTTGAACAAATATATAAAGACTCTGTACAATTCAGAGACAATTGAAAGACAAGACTTTCATTTCTACCTTTTTATTTTTACATTTCAAACATGTTCAATTCCTCAATGTGTGCACATTGTAAATATTTTTAATTTTTTAAATGCTTATAAACTACTACAGCAGTCACCACAGCAGACGACGACAGGTCACTCACAGTGGTCCGGGTGACCGCTGAGAGAGTTTGTGTCTTTGCTCAGACACATGAAAAATTAGAAGGAACATTGCAGACGCTATGAGGAGCTTCACTTACGGTAACCTGATGTGTAAATGGTTTACAGTCTGTTTGTGGATTGGCGACTCGTTCTGGGTGTCCAACGCCCCTCGCTCTTCCTGGAGGCTGAGAGTGATGAACAGATGATCTGAGGCGTCCAAGTTTTGATTCTATTTTTTTTTATTGCATTTTCCAGAGAACACATGACCTGACTTCAAGACATTTGGTTGGGGGGATGGAGAGCAGTGTTGTGGGGTGGATACAATGGTGATGTGGAGGAATAGAGGGGGATCAGTGGTGCAAAAGGAGGAGGGGTCCAGGAAGAGTGATTATGGTGGGTCTGTGCTGCCAGACCTGATAAATGACTAATCAGGAGAACAGGGCCTCAGGTCCCTCGCAGGACCACGACTACCACAGGCTTATCACATGCACGCTTGCGGAGGCGCACAAACCCTTGCCGACGTGCAACCGCTTGCACACAAAAGAAGTGAGAAAAGACAGATCCAGAGCTGTCTCTGCTGGTGCCTCTCTCGGAGAGCTGTTATAGATCCGACTCCTCCTCTTCCTGTCTCACCTCTCTGACTCCTCGCTCCAGGTCTGCGCTTGGACTGAAAGCAAGTCACGGAACAGTCCTTTTTTTTCCATCCCCATTATCATCAGTCATCTATATCATTCTAACTTTCTACTTTCACTAAGTTTTTGTTTAAAAATATGCTTTTAATATTCCAAACTACAAAGAAACCATCCGTCTGGTTAATTTCAGCCTGGCGCCCGTCCAAGCCAATGATCAGATCCTGATGGGAAAAGGTGGGCGAAAGAGTTATTGAGGGATGGAAGTAGGAGCAAGTGGTGGCGAGGGGGCGATATAGATGTCTCTGAGAGCCACGCTCCATTGACTCGGCCTCCATAGCTCAGCCGCCATGATCCCGGTGTGGTGCTTCTAATAGGGACCGCGGTATGGATGGAGGGTAACAGGGGGAGGAACGGCAAGAAGGTGGGAGAAGGACAGTGGGAGTAGAAAAAAAATAAACCGAAGAAAAGCCAGAGCTAAAGTGGAGAGGGGGAGACAGATGAGACTGTGGTCTCCCCGGGATTGTGTACAAGGACAGCCAAGTCGGCTCCTCTGTCCCCTTGTACCTTTACGTCCCTTTATGTCCAGCCACGTCCCTCGGCGCAAAGTCATTTGCCAGATCACCTCTATAGCTTATATACCTCAATGAGCAAACTGTGCGTCTACTCCTTTATGTGGTTGGGATGTTATTGTTGTGTGTGTGTGTGTGCGCTCAAAGTTTCACATCGACCTTCAAAAAAAAGGCTTACCTGAAGAACATCTTATTCTACTTCACTGTTTTGTTCAAGGTGTCATTGTCATCTGAACAATTCATATGTTCGGTTAGGTGGAAGCTGTTTCTCTGCTGGTGCTCGACGGTTTAAGGCTGCAACTGGAGCTGTCATATTGGAGTTTGAAGTGTGTTGAACTTTGGTGAGGACCGTTTGGTGTGTTGGGTCTTAAAGTACAAGACCGAATCAGACTGTGACTCGGTACACTTGATCCATACAAGAGGTGGACAGGAAAACGGCACTGGTGTTGTTTTTCTCATGCTGTTGTCAGTAGATGGCGCTGCAGTTTTGAGGAGTGTTGGTAAATTAACCGTTGCACATTTTTTTATTTTTTTTATTGAAACTTACACAACATAAGGTAATAATGGAATGGGAGATTAATCTTTCTGTAGTCATTTACGCTATCGATATGGGCGCTTACGTGCAGTCGACTTCTCCCCAGCTGTGCTCAACAGTAGATAAAGATGAAATCCTCTAAAGTCTAATTCATATTTCACACCAAATCTAACCCATTTTCATTCCCGCGGCAACAGTCATAACACGGGAAGTGTAGGTTAAGCCTTCCCCGCTCCCGACTGTCAAGCCCGGCTAGCGCCGAGTCGCGTTGAAGTCTTGTGATGCCTACTTTCCTCTGACTCGCTGTCTCCACCAATCACAACCAGCAGCATCCTGATGTCCTGTGATGTGGCTCCCACAGATGCCGGTGTCTGAGGCGATAAGGCCTCGCAGATGAGCAATCTGATTGGATTAGCGGGCTCTTTGAACAAGCACTGACTGGCTGTTTGCCGGCGGGATGTAAATGAGCTCCTTAAGAGGAAGGCAGGGACTTGACCCTTATTGGGCCTGGCAGGAGGGGCAGTGGCACGAAGGAGGGAGGAGGACTCAAATGCAGAATCCAAAGGGCAACTGGCAAGAGTGATGATCCTCCTCACCTGCTTCCCTCCCTCCTTTTGATAGTGGTCTCCTTTACTCCCTAAATATTTGGTGACTGCTCTGCCTCGTGGCTTTTTTGACATCTTTTTCCCCCCTTTGCTTTTTGCTTCTGACATGGTTGGTTTGAACACTTGTCCTTCCCAACTGATATATATACATATGACTACCGCCTTTTTAATCGGTACATTTTATTTCATTTGCTTCCATATCGGTACCAGTTTCTATCAAAACATATTCGGACTAAGGTGGCTATTTCATTTTGTGGATTCTAGTGTGGCTTACTGTATCTCACTACTTGGTCCTTCGTCCTCTCCAACCCTCTCAGTTCTGTTTCACTTGGTCACCATCTCTCTTTTTAGATAAACCTTCTGTGTCTGGTCGGTGTGTGCATTATTCATGCAGGAGAAACTTGCCTTTAAGGGTACCCTGATCACACACATGGAGGCAGGACAGTTTTCACGCAACAGAGTAGGAATGAGTGGGGTAATAAAGGAACAACGGTCCCGTTACATTTTGAGGTTCCAACGTTTGAGCTGGACGATGTAATCGTACAAGAGGAAAATCACCAGTGTAACTTTGGTACAACTTACCTCTGACTTCTTTCACGCTTGTGTGTGTGTGTGTAAAATGTTTGAGTGAATATACAGCACATGCTTGGAGGGAATATTTTACTATTTAATGCGAGCATATACACACACACTCAGGTGCACTCATACATGGTATATGACCTCCCGTTGCCAACAGCAAGACCAAAGTCAAGTAGAGGCTGTAAGTCATGCTTGATAAATCCTGCGTTTGTACCAGAGAGACAAGGTTGTTTTGGGCGTGGAGACAGCGAGAGGATGGAGCGATGCCTATATAGTTTTAAGAGCAAGTCCAACTGTTAAGGGTTTTGTAGGCTGCTTGGCCCTTCACTCACCCCCTTCTCTCCCCTGGGGGGTTTTATCTGCCCATTTTCTCCTCCCCTGCCTGGCCCTCGGGACGCCTTAATGGCGCCATGTTCCCTGTCAGTCCGATATTTAAATGGAAACCGACCATGAAAGTATGGCTGCTCAGGGCTGGCTGGTGGTGCCACGTCCTTGCTCTCAGTCAAATGCAGAGGTCCAAACCTCAGCCCGGAGTTCCAGACAGGCCCGCAGAGGGGGAGTCAGGCTCAATCTGCAAGTTTAATATCCCCCATCTGGTTTTAAACCCGTTTACCTTGCAGATTTGATCAAGGATACTGATGCAAATGCAGGCAAAGGCTGGTCGCTCTGGAAGCCTTCTGTCCAGGGTTCATTGATTCATGCTAAATGGCTTTAAGCATCATTCCTAATCACTCAACTGACTCAAGTGATATTGTCCTGAACACAAGAGAATATTGGTTTCGGTGCGAGAGCCTGCTTCCGGAACTCTTTGTATTTGTAATATCTCTTCTCAACACTGTTATCACAGCTTTTGCAAACACCGGATGCAGCAGACATCTTCATTTATGGCGATGTTTGTTAAAGCGGTTGTCATTTTTTGGAATACCTTTGCTGCCAAATGGACACGAGGTAATTTCTGTGTGGAGTTTGTTGATTCTCCCTTCCTCTGGTTTCCTCCCGTAGTCTGCAATGTCATGGCCAACGATGTTACCTCCCACTTGGCTCATAAGAGTGAAATTGACAACTAAAATGTTGATGTTGGCCTTCAGCAGAAGTTCCGTGTTTTAATGCGGCCAACCCCAATGAAGTCGCAATGTCTAGGGAAGGAGGTTGTTTCCACTTCTCTTTCTTGCAAACATTTTCACATGAAGCTGAGACATTTCTACAGCACAATCACATGAAGAGTTCTGTTTCTATTGGAGCTGCTCCAGCGGTGGACCTCTGCTTGTCATGTTCCAACCTCCTCTGGACCATTCATTGAAGATTTATACGCTCTATTTTGTTCTCAACACTCTATGAACTTAGGCTCACCAACTTCTGACTGTAATCATTTTTGGAATTTATGCATCCGGGAGCTGCTTGTGAGCAGGTATATATTTTGTTTTCATTTTGCCCACCGACGCCGCGCCATTAAAATGCCAGCCGCACACTTCTTCTCAGTGGCTTTTCTGCTAAAAGGTATGAGTGTTGAGTGCGTGTCACGGGTGTCAGTGTCGGGGCTAATGGCCTCTAGCTGGGGCGCCGGGCTGAAGATTTATGCCACAAATTAGTCAAATGTGATCAAACAGCAACCCAGTTAATCATGCAGGACCCACGTTTGTCCCGACTTTATCTACAGGTATAATTATAGACAGCCATTTCGGTGACAGGCCAACAGCAGGCCCCTTCGGAGGGATATATTGGGGGGGTCGCAGTGCCGTGTTGTCACCGTGATAAATGTCTTGAGGGTGGGGAGTATTTTCAACACGTATGTACTTAGCGCCCTTCTGTGAATGCGGAGAGTGAAGGCCTCCGCTGAACTGGGCCTGGAACATGGTTCTGCCGTCCAGGCTTTATGCTGGTTTCACTTTCCAGACAGAACTTTAAACTGACTGCCATGTTCAGACAGTGAAAAGAACTGGTTCGGAACCAGGGAAGTTGTTTTTTTTTGGTTCAAGCTCAATGACCGTGATGTCATTGGTCAGTGTGTCACATTCGGTGTTAATAAAAGAAGGAAGGAAGTTGAGGAAATTATACTGGAACTGGAGGAAGTACGAAATAACACTACACTAAATAAAATGTAATATATGCTTTGTTCGCTACATCAACTCAGACCAAACATATCGACCAGTCATCTTCTATGTCTCTGCATCATCAATGGAGGTCAAATACCTATATAACTGACTGAATATTTTCCTGTGCGTTGCTTTCTCCTTTTTAGCCCCAGCCACTTTAGTTCCGCTTGTTCTGGCACTGGTTCCAGAGGCAGAGCCGTGGCCGTGTGAAAGGTTTCTGGGTATCTTCATACCATAGTTTTCTTGTCTTAAAACTGATCTTCTTTAGGGCCGTCTTTAATCTCAAATCACACTTGGTGACCTCTTAAAGTTGGGATAAGATCTGTGGGCCTTGAGTTTGACTGCGACTTGACACTAGGTTTCCGTTGACTGCTGTGTGAGAGTGTATTGGAACAGACAAACACCTTGTCTAATAATAAAGCCTACTCTCAGCCACGACAGGAAGAGGCGTGAGCGCGATGACTGTCGAGTGCTAAATGAATATGGCCGCCGGCGTCAGGTTCTCTGGCCGTGAAATGCAGCCATCGCTAGTAATCAAATTTATCGTAAAACTTCCAATTCATTATGCGTTTAAGCGGCGACTGGTTGACGGGAGGAGCGTCAGTCACCCGGCGCTATCTCTGCTGCCTCGCAAAACTTCAAATCTGGGACCAGGAGTCGCGAGGGCAGTCTTCTGTTATTCCAGGCCATTACCATGTGCCAAGCCGGGAAAGAGATCCAGCCATGTGTGAGCCGCACTTTTTGATTGGAGTGGATCCTCTCTCTCCTCCTCTGACAGCCATTTTAAACACTCGTTTATGCAGCGCTTTTAATATCAATAAGAGAAGCAGGCAGGCAGGCGGACAGGCAGCAGTTTCTTATAAACACACATTTACACACACAGAGTGACACACACGGCCTGGCTGGAAATCAGCAGCCTCCATCTCCCGGCTATGACAGGGTGTGGTAATTATGTCTCTGTGAGAGCGTGTGCGCTGTTTGCCGGGTGAAAAATGATAATGGGGTGATTTTTAAGTGCCATATCTCCCGCACGAGTAATGAAAAGTACTTTTAATCCAGTTGGAAGGAATGGAGGGGAGGAGGAGAGGAGTGGCTGGGGAAGAGGAAGCAGAAGGGTCTGCTGTGATGGGAGGAGTGGAGGAAGGAGAGCGCTGCTCTGAGGAAGGATGCTGATAGACGCAGCGAAGGAGAAGAGGGTGATGGGGGACTTGTGTGTGGAGCAACAAGGAGCAGTGAGAGGCTTCCAGCGATGGATGAATTAAGTGTGTGTTTGAGTGTTTGAAGGCGTGTGTATGTGCGTGGAGGGGCTCGTATTGCTGTGCCAGGGGAATGTTCAAGCTTTGGCATGAAGCTTGAGCCCGGCAATTAGAATAATTAAGAGGGACTGACAAGCTTTTAGACTCGCTCTTCTCTCTTCTAATCTCTCTTTCTCACTCTCTCGCGCCGTTTCCTCCTCTGGCTGGGACCGTGGGGTTTGTTCGCCGATGTTTAGCCGACTTCAGATCCGGATTTGTTGGTGCGAAACTATGACTGATCATGTGTTTCATCCTACTGTCTTTTATTAAAAAAAAAAAAAAAAAGAAATAAAAATATTTATTTTTAGGTCTAAATCGAAACACTTTTCTAGTGTGTGTCTCCGTGTGTGTGCGTTGGTTCGCTAATGTCTTCACACTCCATTAGCACCGTTGCTAGATATGTCACACTTCATTATGTACTCAGATCACTGGTGCATGGGCTTGGAAATGTGCAGCCGTCCGTACTGGAAACTTTCAGACAACTTCTAGCTCAAACAGGCTCCCTGATCCTGAAGGGGTGTGGTGCGATGTTTGCAGGTTTGGATGCTAATGTACTGTAACACAAAACGCAAGAAGAATCAGTCACTCAAACTGAAGGAACAGAAAGGAGCGGAGGGTAGAGGGTCTGGGTCACGTGCCAAACTCAAGGCCCATGGGCCCAATTCAGCCAGCCGTGACATTTTATGTGGCCCACAAGAACTTGAAAATGTCTTAAAATTTAACAATACCAACTCCAATCAAATATAAAAAAAGGTGTGACAAGGTGTGAAAAAGGTGTGAAACATGTAAATATCACGACCCACTGTGTTCGAGGTAAACCGAGTGTTGCATGATTGAGTTTGACATCCGAGTCAAGACAAAGGTGTTGGATACAGCAGGAAGAACAACAGAAGCCTTATAAAGATACAGAATGCTGGATGTTTTAAAACAGTTGGGAGCTGAGTGCGAAGCCTGGTAATTTGGAATGGTGTGGCACAACAGGCTGCAGAGTAACGAGTGGTAGTGTCAAATGCAGGCTTTTAGCTAGGAGGGCGTCTGGGAGTCTGCAAAACATGAAAAAACGGACGCCCAGTTCTCGACCATAGCTTGGCCGCCACATAACGCTGGTATATGGCAGCATGTTACGGCCATGCTACGGTCCAGAATCGGCGTCCGTTTTTTTTTAGGTTTTGCAGACGCGGGACGCTGAGGCCCGCTGATTCCAGCTAGCTAGCCGTTTTCCCTCTAAAAGGAGTTCATTTCAGTTCATGTTATCGATGTCATCATATTAGCGGTTTTGGCAGTGAAGTGAAAAATAATTCAGCACAATCAACCAAAGTCCATTTGTGAACACAAACGTTAAACATGTTGAACATCTTGAAAGAGTGTGTTGATAAATGCCGACTTTGCATGCGCTTCATTGATCAATTGCGCGCCACTGTGTTTAGATCAATCATAAAATTACACTCTCCGTATATCTGCGCTTGGAAGCAGCCTCTCGCTGTGTGTGTGTGTGAGCAGTGTTATGCGATATGTTTTAATTCATGGTAAACAGACAGCAGCGTGGGCCGCCAGCTTACTTTTATCAGTGTGTGTTTATCTTAATTCCCTTCAGTCTCTTTCAATCCTGCCATCCATTACCTGTCTGAGGAGGCAGCGCCCGGAGCGGCGCGTAGTCGTGTACGCTCCTTAAAATGTGACGCTGTGTGTTTGTGTACTGTTTGCCTCTCGTGACTAACTGTCCGTGTCTTTGTCGGCTTCGTAGGCGTCGTAGCGTGGCGTTATGGAGAAGATGATCTTTTCACAGTGGGTTCATCCTGACCTTGACTGTGTAAAGCTGCTTGTAATGTAATCACAGGGGAAGGGCAGGAGCATAAACAGGTGAGCGGATGCATCAGCGCTATCATGACACACATCAGACCACACACCCCCAGCTCTCCAGGCGGCGTAAGTCGCCCCACCTGCCTAAGTGATGTAGATTATGGGACAGGTTCTTCAATAGCAGCCAGGGCTTTGCTAACATCACCCTGTCTCCCACTTCCTCTGGTGGGTCCAGGGAACATCACATCGAAATCAGTTGTTTCCTGTGAGCAGTTGATACCGCGCCAAATAGTGGGGTTCAAAGTCCTTGGCTCTCAGTGCTGGTCTGTGTAAGTTGTTCTGGATAAAAATGTAATCGGCAACACCTTATGTTTGTGTAGTTCCTCATTCCTCTCCTCAGGTCCTTAAAGCCTAATATATATATTATATATATTTAGCTCAAGCATGTGTCATTTCGTCTTGACCGCCAACAAACTACTCACTTCAATTCAACATAAACTATTAAGTTGAGGTAGCGATGAGGAGAATGGAGCGGAGCAGCATTTGGAATGTCTCATCTCTTGGAAACCCATGTATTCGATGTCATTAAGAAAAAAAGCTCAATGAACAGAGGTGGAAAAACAATGTAGAACACATGCCAGGTCTGTATGTGGCGCTGTCGTGGTGTATGCAAAAAGAAGAGGAGTGTGAGCCCAGTTAGCGAAATGAAAACTCCAATGGAGGTGTTTGTGTTGACAAACAGCACTGCTGCGTGGAGTCACCAGAGTCCGGCAATTTTTTAAAGTCCATCCACTTTTTTTACACAGTCCTTTGTGGTTGGTTCAGGCCCAAATCCTGTGAGCTGTTTGTGTGGTGTGTGTCCTCGGGCTGGATCTGGTCCTCTGCAATAATGCATGTGGTCCACCAGGGCTGCAAATATGCACAGATCATTGACCAACCACATCTCCTGCAGACAACCTGCTCCTATAGAGCAGTGTTTTCATAAATTATTACCTCCATGGAGGTTATGTTTTCGACGGCTTTGGTTTGTTTGGTCAAAATGACTTCACAGTTTTAAAATTATGGACGGATTTGGATTCAATTTTCTGGAAATGACACACGGAACAAACTCAATTCGTGTCACTGTCAGATTTTAATTTTTGTTCTTTAACATTAGGTGGTAGGACCATTTTTTTAAAAATAGTGCATTAACACAATTCAATGGTGCATGTGGATGTGGGACACGTGTTCTTGAAGGAGAAATGCAGATGCCTTCCGCCTCGTATTGGTGGTGAAGGCGGAAATTTAGGTTTGTTTACTATCATCACAGACATGCTACATTTAGCCTACAGGACAAACAAAAACTCCCCAAGTCTAACTATTGTTGCTGTTTATTCACAGTCTTTTTTTCTCTTCCCCATACACGCACACACAGATACACTCAAACCCTGTCAGGTATCACTGTATGCAAAGATCTCAGCACTGTAGGCATCTTCACAGTACATTACCCCCTGTGTGGAGGATGACAGGCTCTTTCGAGGGTACGACCCACTCCCCACGCTGTTTATCTTCTGGGTCACGTCCTGCCCTCTTACTCCTGACCCCTCACTTTTGACCTCAGTCCGTCAGCCAGCGGACACCAGCACCGAGCTGACAGCTCCCTAAGCCCACTGACCCCAAAAGCAGATAGAAAGGACACCGAGAGATAGAAATATGAGGGGGGGGGGCGGGATTGACTGCTGACCTCTGTTTGAGGAAGGGGGGCGCCGACGTTTAACACGAGTGACAGTTTACCTGTTTGTGGAGGAACAGAAGAACAAACATTAAAGTAGCGTGGCTGTGATGCGGAGGTCTGAGGTTGGAGGACAAACGTGGGTGAACCCGGCTGCTCGAGGTCACACTCTGCCCGAGGAGACAGGTGCTTCAAGATTAGCCTCCACGTTAATGGCCTTTACTCACACACACACGCTCACGCTGGAGGCCAGTCCTGCTGAACTCCTATACCACGGGGACGCCAAACTAGTGAGAACACTGCTCGGACTCTCATATCCTATTTATACATCCCTTCCTGTACATTACAATCCCATTTAGCTGGCCCTGTTTCCTACACCATCCTATTTATGGACCCACCCCCCTGTCGCCATCACGCACTCTTGAATCCTATTTGTGTGCCCCCTACTCTGCTATGCGTGTTCCATCTATCCAAAAGGCTGGTGTGTGGTTCAGATGTGTTCAATTTGTGTGTTAATGTGAGTCTGAAATTGGGAGTCTGAGTCTCACCCAGAATAAGAGATGGTTTAGGGGCTGGAAGCTGGAAGTTGGTGAGGAAGGGTCTTCGGCAAGGCCTCACATGTGCCAGCCTGCCTGTTCAAACTGCGTCCGTCCTGCGACAGGCCTCTTATCTACAATCAGTTCATTTAAGAAGGACAAAACGCCCGTCCGCATCACAGGTCCGACTCCCCGACCTGTCATCGGGCCGTGTTATGAAAGCACCCTCATTCTGTTTGAAGGTGGGAGATGAAAGTGGAGCAGCAGTCAGGGATCTGTCCGTCTGACAGACCTGATTTGGGTCGTGGATCTTGGCTAAAGGGGTCTGAGACAGATGGGCCGAGTCTGAAGCCCGTGTACACGAGTGGCCCGGTCTTTTCCTCTCTCTTGTCTCAATCAATGACTCGCATGTTTATGACTGTGTTTGAGGGCAATTTTTGCGTCAGTAGATCCGAGATCTTATGAACTTCTTTTTACCTCCGTCGATCAGTGGCAGGGTTGTGTGACTGGCTCAAACTCAAAAACGTAGTTGCGATTTGAGCTGCTGTCACTGTGGTTAAAAATGGACCTGACCAGGAATCGAACTTGCGACTTATCCTGCGCTGTGCTAGCTGGTCAGGCAGGTGCCAGCCCTCAGTTTAGACAGCAACGGCTAGCTGGGCTAACAGAACCAGCTAGGACTGAGTGTTCCCTGCAGTGTGAGCTCTTCTCTCCATGTCTCCTGCATGTGCTTTAGGAGCTAGTGTGATACTACTTTGAGCTCATGTTGCCTTCTTTGACTGGTGCTTGTAGACCTGGTGTTGCCTCAGTCTTGGTTATACTGGACTTTTGTCAGGACCATACTGCACCTCCTTTGATTTTTAAAAGATCGATTTAGGTTGAAGAAGATTTAAGTTTTTGTTTTTGAAAAAACACCACCTGAATGATAGTATCAGGGCACGTACAGGCCCTTTGTGGCAAAAGGTGACTGTCATGGAGGGTCTGTATTGCTGTCTTAGGGGTCTCCATCCGCCCATTTGTAAACAGAGTAACCCTGAAACGCACAAGCAGGGCTCACAGATACTTCCCGTACAGTTCCACCCTCTTCTGTGATGAAAACCGGAGCCCGAGTCATGAGCTCATTTTTCTAACTGTTGAATTTCATAAACACGACGTCGCTCAACTCTTGAAGAAACCAGTGATCTACGACTTGAACCGTTTGGCAGACATTTTTATCCAAAGCTGGAGTGAAATAGTATGACTGAGCTGAATTTATTAATCATCCAATTAACTAAATGTTCCGTCTTGGTCTGGTTTAGATGAATGGACTGTCAGTCTTTAATGCAATCCACTTCTCGGCTCACCTCAGGAGAGAACTTAACTACTCTGCAAGGCTTTCATTTCCCTCACTCATTCCTCACCAGGAGTGTTTCACTTCTTGCTCGCCTCTCCATTATTTGTGTTTCCTCCTGATCCTGTCTTCACTCGCCTCCTTGGATAAAGTCTTTGTATCTTTGCTGGTGAAGACGGTCGGAGCAGTCGATCGTATCAGATTATCAGTCCGTTCTGCTATAAATTACCTGCAGCTAACAAGGCGTGTGACTCCAACTATTGCACTGGCAGTCAAAGTCACCCCAGCCCGACGTGCTCTCGCTCTCAGGGAGTCTTCGCTGACTCTTTCTAATCTGGCTGTTTTTTCTGGATTAACACCCATGTTTTTTTTTGTTTTTTTTGCCCAAAAATCTCCTTTCCATTGAAGGATTTTAGCCCTTTACACTAGCCTGTGGTTACCACAAAAAAACACTAAGAAGAAGGTGCCACTGGGCGCCTCACTGTGCCTCACTTCTTCTTAAGTTTCATCCTCCAGGTGGCCCCTTAGTTTTGAGGGAGGCTGAAGCCTTGTTTAACTAATAAAACAAGCACGACCTTTGAGGACCGGATTCTATGGCGAGAGTGGCTCTCAGGCGCACTCCTGTCCAGAGTGTCCCTCACCTATGGCCAGATGTTGCAGGGTTATATTCATGGCTTTAACTCACAGGGCCGACCATGCATCAGTGGAAGTCTTCTCCTCAGGTGTGTTTACGTGCGTGTGTGTTAAGGCTGACCTCATGTCGACCATCCTGACTGGTTGGATGCGGCTTGCATAAATTAATTCTGATGCTCTGCGATGTAATTATGCCGCTGTCAGGGCGGCCCTCCACCTAAATTCATTTTAATAAAGTCGGTCTCCAAGGTTACAGTCCAGGGGTCGGCATGGGGGTCACAATGTATGGATTCCGGTGGAGAATCACGAAGAGGTCTCTGTGGTCACAGCGTTCTACGACGCTCCAGATCCCAGAGCCGCGCTTGCTCTCGCAACCCCAAACAACCGTGAGGTGGCGAGAATAGATGATGAAAAGCGGAGGTGGGTAAGTGGAAAATATTAAGGGGAAGGGTGGGGTGTAGTGAGGAATAAAAAATGAGATAAAGAGCAAGAGAGTCGACAAGGGTAGGGGGACAAGGAGAGTGTGAGGGTGCATCTCTCCTGGGCAGATGGTGGAGTGTATTCTCATTTGTCCTGCGACAGTGTGTGTGTGTGTACTAACAGTAACCTCCAGGGCAGAACTGCAGCACGGAACACGCTCGCAATTAGCCAGCAACACCGACCCGAGTGCTCAGGAGGGACGGGAACCACCAGTGTTCACCAGTCCCACTGGTTTTTACCTTAAAGGACACAACAACAGGCTTTCAACAGCTTTACTTCCGTGATCGCTGAGAGAGTGAGTAGCATTACTGAGAGACTATATTCAGAATATGAGTTCTTAGAAGTGCTTTCTTACTGTCTACCAACACTTCTTCATGACTCGTGCCTTTTGGATAATAGTTTTGACTTTTCACTGAGGGTCCTGGTCATCCAGTTTCTTTTGGTTTTGGACGCTTCCCTTGTCAAGTGTACAGGATCATGATTGTCCTGCTGGGAACACACTTCAAAGGTGGAACTGGACGCCCAACTTTAGGGAAGTTAGAATGGTCAGGGTTCTCCCTGGATCAGCAGAGGGCGTTTCTCAGGGTTGGTTTGGAGAACAGCAGAAGACATGACACATCCTTGACAGTCCTCTTAAACAGGCTGCCTAAAAGGGGCGGAGTCATCCTCCATTGATGGTTTGTGAGGGTCCGCTGACTTTGCGAGTCACGCTTCCCTACATGTTGACAAAAACATCAGGAAACTGATCAGAAATATGATTTTAAAATATGAATATAACCAGAATATAACCAACTATTATGGTTCAGGAGAAGCATATCACACCCGGAAGTTCATGTTCACTCTGATGGTACAATTTCTTCTTTGCTCATTTCTACCAGAAACATTCTAAAATGGACTGGCTCTGTCATTTGTCGGGTTGGTTGTTGTGCCCTTTCATCCCTTGTGCACATGAAGAAGAACTCTCTGTGTAAAGCCTCACCAAAGTTCACCACTGCTTTGTGAAAATGAGTTGCAAACTTGTAGAGCTCAACCTGTTTTCCATCTTCTTTTTTTTTAACCCTTTACACTCTCACTCCCTTCTCTGTCATATCAAGACAAAGCATGGACGTACAAATAGCCTTCAGACCCTGAGCTGGCCTGGACAGGTTCTTCCAGCAGGGGAGGATGAGGATGTGTCGTGGTGATGGTTGGCTGTGGCAGGGGGAGGAAGGCGCCTGCATATAAGTCACAGCTTCACTTACTGAGTTGTAGCCGTTGACCAAGGGCACACTAATCTGTCCCATTAGCAGAGCTCGCACTCTCATAATGTTACCACTGGCTGCACGGAGTGTGTGCGCACCAAGACAGACAGATTACGTGTTTTCCCGCGAAGGCGTGTGAGATAGAATGCTGCTGTGAGAATGTGTGTGCGTGAGGCTGTGGTGGAGCACGTCGCTCTCCTGTGAAAATGACACGTTCCTGCCAAATTAATATCATTACGTTCAGAGTTTAATGGGCCAGCGCTGCCTTCTTATTTAAAACAGGACATCCCCCTCTCGACCTCCAGCACCACAGGGGAGGGGGGAGTGGAGGGAGAGGACGGCTAAATGAGCCGAGCAGACAATGTAGGGACACTTTTTCTTCTGGTTTGAAGATGAACTTTGGAGTTTTGGGTTGAGCTTGATGGGGGAAGAATATATGGTAAAACTGAGTTCCTAAATTCACTCTTGAGTCAAGAAATCTAACTAGCGCTTGTTTGCCATGGTGATGGACAGGTTGACAGATGAGGTTAGACAAGAAGCCCCTTGGACGATGATGTTTGCAGATGACATTGTGATCTGTGGTGAGAGCAGGGAGCAAGTGAAGATAAGCTAGAGAGGTGGAGGTATGTCTTAGAAAAGAGAGGAATGAAGGTTAGCAGCAGTAAGACGGAATTCATGTGTGTGAATGAGAGGAAGCCAAGTGGACAGGGGAAGTTACAGGATGTGGAGATAAAGAAAGTGGGGGGTTTGAAGTACTGAGGCTCAACTGTCCATGATGATGGAGAGTGTGAGAAAGAGGTGAAGAAGCGGGTGCAGGCAGGATGGAATCATTGGAGAAAAGTGTCAGGTGGGATGTGTGACAAAAGGGTGTCGGCAAGGATGAAAGGGAAAGCGTCCAAAAGGGTGGTGAGGCCAGCAATGTTGTATGGTTTGGAAACACTGAGGAAAAGACAGGAGGCAGAGCTGGAGGTAGCAGAGATGAAGATGCTGAGCTTCTCTCTGGGAGTGAGCAGGATGATGATAGGATCAGAGGGACAGCACATGTGCTCAGGTGTTTAGGAGACCAAGTCAGAGAGGCTAGATGGAGATGGTTTGGACATGTACAGAGGAGAGAGAGCCAGTACATTGGTAGATGAAGATGTTGAGGTTGGAACTGCCAGGCAGAAGGTGGAGAGGAAGGTCAAAGAGGAGGTTTATGGAGGTGGTGAAGGAGGACATGAGGTTTGTAGGTTTGAGAGAAGAGGAAGCAGAGGACAGGGTGAGATGGAGGAAGATGATCCGCTGTGGTGACCCCTGAAGGGAGAAACCAAAAGAAGAAGACTAGTCAGCTCACTGATGTTTGACTGTGTTCTGCGTTTGAAGCCTGTCACTACAACACTGACACTCACAGGACACATGGAGTCATGACTTTGATTTACGATTATTGTGATGAACTTTGGAGACTAAGTAAGAAGCAACCAAAAATCTTCAGCTCTGCTGAATCTCTTTGCCCTCCTCATGTTTAATTCAGGTCTTTTATGATGGCCCCACATGGATGTGTGCTACAGGAGACCACGCGGAGAGAGAGCAGAGCACCTTTAACAGCTAATCCCTGCGCCCGAGTCCCGCTCCTTTTACGGCTCCTCTTTAATGAATCGGTGTCCAATAAGGCCTTTTACGGTCGGAGCATATGTTGCTTTTATTAGGGAAAAATAATTAGCTTGTGCGGATCACTTCGGAAGTCCTCTCGCAAGATCAGAATGAGATAGTTTCACAAGTGGCTGCGCAAGTCCTTCTGACTCCCCGTCGTTTTCCCCTTGGATGCCTGGCGTCCTCTCGCGCTCACCTCCTTTGTAACAGCTCTCTTCTTGCGCCCCCCTGCTCCCTCACTTGTCCTTCACAGTCGCTAGTCTGTTAAACACTGGTACGTTAAATCACACACTGATTTGATCTGGTGGTGTGTTGAGTTCCTGAGGAGTCCATGTTTTTAGGTATCAGCCACTTCCTGATATATTTGGATTTGGGTTTTGTGACAAGATATTTTGCTGTTTACAGATGACTCAGTTCTGTTGGCTTGGCCATGAGACTGAAAACAGAGCTTCTTAAGTTTGAGACCATGATTCTCTTAGGGCGGTTTCACACCGCTCTGTCTCGAGACAAAGCGCGTTCGGCTCAGAAGCGAGTCAGGGTTCATCCCGGCTGGAGAGCACCACTTTGTCTGGGGAAACTCTCCACGAAGGGTGAGCTTCTCACCTCAGGCGACTCGGTGCTAGATGCTGGAAACTACGTGTACAGCGAGACTCCACACAAAAATGAAAAATTCCAAGCAGTAAAGTGTTGTCTGGACGGACAACATTTTTAACAACAACTTCTCAAATTCCCAGAACACTGAGTCGTGCAGCTTCAGCTGCAGGAAAATGGAGCTGGGGAAACTGGAGCGTAGTATCTGTGACTTGCGATCTGTGCGGGTGTTGTGAGAGCAGCGTGGATCAACCAAGAAGCTCCGTATTAAGTAGCTTGTTTCCACTATTTCCTAATAAAATAAACTAGACAAGACTCTTTCATGTTTAGTTTTGGCTGTGAAACACCACATTGTGTTACAGCCGTCACCAGTTCAGTTCTCAGGTGAGGACGACTCCTAGTGCTAAGAAGTGACATAGAAATAAGGATGGCTGGTAAACAGGTTGTTGCGCGGCTGATGACGTCGTGGGTCACAAACCAGCTATTTTGCACAGAGCGCCGCCAGCTGAGGAGAAAAAAAGGGACATGGCCTGAAGCGCAGAGGTGCGAGGCTGCATAGCAGGGGGCTAATCGGACTCAGGCCACCCGAGACAGAACCCGCTGTGTGAAACCACCCTTTCAAAAGATCTGAGCCCATAGTAGACGAGTTCAACTGTCTCGTTCATGAGTGAAAGAAGGATGGAGCATGTCATGAGGAAATACGGAAGAAAGCAAAGCCAGAAAAAAAAAACAAACATGTACTACTTTGTGGGCTGCCTCAGGAGGAGGCCGCCGGGCCAGACCCACGGTCTTTCCCTTCCAAGTCAGTGGTGGTAGTGGCTGAGCTTGGGTTTCATTTGGGTCCCAGATTTGCATTGTTATTTTGACAAGATCTGAGAACAGATCAACAGTTTCTCCTCCGGAATGTATGGAGCGAGCAGAGTGGATGCAGAGGGTGTTGGAGGGATGGATGTGGAGAACAGAGGGGCGGCTTTTCTACTTCCTTCCTGCCCTTAATGCTCCTCGGGGGAGTGGGCTGCCCGTGGGTGAGTATTAGCCCACAGCCCGGCGGCTAATGGAAGGTATGAATTAGAGTTTAGTCCACACAAATGACCGCAGGCGGCCTAATCACCAGGGAGAGCGGCCATGAGGAGAGCGGGTCACTCTGAGGATGGAAGGCGGCTGAGAATTATGAAATTAATCTTGTTACATGTTTCATTCATTGTGAAGCACACGGCCGAGGGGTTGTTGTAATTATTACCTTTCGATGAATGTAGCTCACATTACTGCGATCGTCCAGCTCGACTGGCCTGCGGGGGGTCAAGGGTCGTCTGGATCTTCCTGGAGGTGTCTGGGTGCTAATCTGCTCCCCTCCTGGTTGACTGGTCGACCGCTGGGTCGTACACTTCAGTGGGCACCACACCAGCCCAACTGCCTCACACACACAGGGTCGTACACTGTCATACAGACACACACCGTGACACTCAAACACACACACATCTCAAGTGATTCAACAGCGTCCTGCATGACACACACTCACACCACCAACATGCCCAATATGAAACACACATGGAAGCACAGACCAAGACAAAACACAACACAAATAAATCTGCGAGAACAGAACGACATTTTAAAATAACACAGATCCTAAAAAACCAACCCAGATGCACTAAACTAACACACATATTAACGCACCCGTCCTCAACTACTGGATACACATGCTTTCACTTACAAAACAGGAAGACATCAATTCAAAAGTCACACTCACACACACAATTGAAAATACACTTTTGGCGCCGACAAATGCAATCACCTAAAAACATGTCGCCGTTGGCTGTAGTGCACTTGTGTTTCAGTCTGTTTTGAAGTGGTGTTTTCATTTGTGAGAGAAGCCACTGATTCCACACAGAAACCTCTCTGTTGGCTTCCTCTCATCAGACATGTTTCAAGTATCACTCCAAACTGCCGCTGTTTATTTCAACTTCAGTGCCCAGTGAGCTCTACAGTCATCTTCACCTGCAGAAGCTGAGGAGCTCAAACAAGCTTGCTGTGTTTTCTCTGTTACACATCTTTGTATTGCTACCCTTGTGGGGACCTCCAGAGCATTCTCCTTGCCGTAACCCTTTCCCCAGCCTCTCCCCCTAAACCTAACATCCAAAACATTAACCACGACTCTTAACCAAAGTCAAATCCTCAAATTCACACTTAACCTCCCCCTCAAAGGTCCTCACAAGGATAGTGTCTTGTCAATAATTGGTCAGGATAAGCAAGTACACCAACACACACATGCTCCGGACAAGGCTTTGATTTCAGCGGTTATTTATTAAATGTAAAATATCTTTAGCACAGATTAAAAATCAGACACCTCCATCTATTTAAAACATCACGTTTGAAAAAAAATCAAAATAAATAAACATTCCTTAAACAGAATCACGATCCATTTGGAGTCCCAGGTTCTGGGATCCAAGAGACGGGGCGCAGGGTTGAGGCAGGGACTGCAGGGGGCTCTGACTGGATTCCCAGTGGGTCAAATAAAACCAGCTCTGATCGGAGTGACAGAGGTCAGCTGAACCCCCCCTGTGGTCAGAACCTCAACCCGACGCTGCTACACAAACACCAACTGACACGGATGTTGAGCAGAAACACAGAAGGAAGAGAATCGGCCACAGGAGTAAGAAAACAGGAAGACTCTACACACACTGTCCAAGAGAGGATATTGTCTGACAATAGAAGGTTTTTTTATCTTAACCTTGACCTTTTTTTCCTATTTTTTTTTTAAACATCATTTTTCTTCAACTCATGCCGTATGAGAATTTGGGGGTTATAAAAGTACCTGAAAGAATTGCTAGGTTCTCAGCATGCATAGCTGTTTGTATTTACAGGTTCAAATGTACAGGGACAGACTGCTCTACAGTTCTGGGTCTATGTACACGGAGGGAGGGAAGGGGGCCGCATGTTGTACCTACAGATGACTGAAGGGGTCACATGCACGGGGCGGAAGAGACTCCACACTGAACAGAACACGGCAAAACAACGACACGGTCACATCACGCCTCCCGGGTTGCTTTTGAATACGCTCATTATTGCGCGTACATGACTGTACAAGAGTTCACACAGAGACCGGAGGACGGTCGTCCCCAGAAGCGACCCGGCCTGGTTCATCCATGTATTATTGCACTGTCTTCCTTCTGTGGTGAGGTGCGTCACAGCTCTCTGATCCCGCCGCGCTCTGACAACAGTCATGTGAACTCAGGTGTGAGGAAAAACTGAAGCGATGCAAGTCTCATATTGCACTGCAACAGTTAGAAGCTTTAAATTCAAGTCAGGTTTGATAATAGCAGTAGCAACTGCAGGGTTGGAGGGAGACGTGTTTCCACTAGGGGGCGCCTCAGTGCATCACGCTACTGTACCATAAGAGCAGAGTAGTGTTGTTGTTGTCGGTGGTTTGAAGTGAAGGTTCAGGACCTGGTCCTTCACTCTCCATGATAGATGGCGGCGGAGGGTCAAGAATGTTCAATCTCATCAGCCTCTTTTCTGCAGAGGTCACTGGGTCAAGTGGTGACAAGGCAGTGAAACACTTCACTTAAACCAGCAGGGGGCGCTGGATTTGAATGCAGTTGATTTGATGAAGTTGTGTGTTTATAGTGGTGCCACTGGCTGTTTCGCGACTTTAAAACGTGGCTGGATAAACAGAACTAAGGGATCTAAACTTTAAAGTGGTAACTTTTAAAGCCAGTTCAAGGTTCTGTGGCTGTGAAATCTTCAGTGGGAGTGAGATCAGATGCCCTAACCAGAGGAGCCCAGCTTGTGTCGCAGCTCCTGGCATTTGTCGCTCTTTGATTTGGTGACATGTGACGGAGGGGAAGTTATCGGCGAGCTGCCAGGTGAGACGGACAACGGCGACGTCTCCTTTTCATCTGCTGTTCCTCGCCCTTCAAACGCCACGCCGCGTCTCTTCCTGGCTCCGGTTGACTCCCACTCTCTGTTTAGAGAGACGTTTAGCAGCTCTCGCTGGAGAAGCAGCTGCTGCTCAAACATTTGGCTGCAGATTTGCATGAGAGCTGCACATGGGCTTGTCTCAGCGTCTGCCAGCGCCCGCATCCCCCCCCCGTTCCTCCCTCCCCAGCACAGATAAAGAGGTGAACCCTCTCATGCGTCCGCACAGAAGTCGACTCCAGTCGTCACAGCAGCTTGTAGCCGCGACATGAAAGATCCGGCTCTGAGTGGCCGAGTCGCGTGTGTAATTCTCTTTGACGTGTTTATTCTGCCGCAGCTACGACTTTCATTTTCAAATGTCACCCATTTCCTCCCCCGGATATCCACACTAATTACGGACTGATAGGTCGCGCTGCTTGAGAGGAATCAGCAGGTTTCTCCAAACTCTGTTTTGCTCTTGACAGGACTTGAAACATTTTTGGAGGCTTTACGTTGTATTGTGATCATTTAGCGCCCACATCCTCGGACACACTTGGACTTCAGTCAGATTTAAGTCACTTTAACGTCACGAGTGGAGGGGATTTCTGGGCTGGCGCCACACGACAAAATGAAAATAATAATTTTCATGAATTACGCTTCATCGTAAACTGGGTTTTGGCTCCGAAACAGCGAAGTTCAGCCAGGAGGAGTCAAACTCAACAAAGAAAACAGAACTTTCCGGCCGTGTGAAATGGAGTAAATGGGAAAAACTGGGAGCCGTTCACATCCCTGTTGTCTCCGCTCTGAGCAGGATCTGGAGTGTGACGTCCTGTTCACCAGAACAAGTTGCTTAAATAAATAAATATATGTCTATAAATATATTTACAGTGCTTTCCCTTGGTGATGAGTCATCACGTGTCCGCCTGCTGTCTCCTCCGCAGCAACAGGGCGCTGCCACCACGGTGTACTGCGCGGTGGCGCCGGAGCTGGAGGGCCTGGGCGGCATGTACTTCAACAACTGCTTCCGCTGCCTGCCGTCCCTGCAGGCCCAGGACCAGGACTGCGCGGCCTCTCTGTGGGATCTGAGCGAGCGTCTGGTGCAGGAGAGCTCGGCGGGCGTTCAGGCCCTCTGATGGATGAGGACGTGGACCAGCCAATGGCGATCGATGGAGGGTGGGTTGGGGATAAAAAGGGCGGAGACTGTACAAGAGAGCTGCCAATCCCTGGGAGTCCAAACGGGCTTCGGTATACACAGGTGGCTAGTCAAAAACAATAAAGACTCTGAGGTGAATTCACTACAAATGATCGTGTGGCTCCTCGAAGTTCAGCCCCGGCGTCATGCTGGAAATAATAAATCGTCACATGACAAACACACTGGAGGTTTGGTTGCGATGGTTATGTACAATATTCGCACTGACTTTAGTCTGTACACTATATACATCGTCTGATTTTTGGGGCGTGTGCTGGGGCGAGGGGGCTTTACATGTTTGTTGGCCAAATCGATTCAGGACTTCTGTGTTCACTCCCTTGTTTTTGTGATGAGTGGAACTTCCTGCTGTTTATTTCGGGCCGGATACTAGGTTTGCCGTGAAGCCGCTGTCGGGACGTTGTGCTTTGTGGCATCTGGGTGCCGGGGGTGGAAGCGCCGAAGCTCCGGTGTCACAAAATCTGCAAGAGATACCACACAATACCTGTTAGACCTGTTGGTTTCCCAATAAAACTCTTGAACCTGCAACTCTCTTCCCTAGCGTGGTTACTTTTCACACAAGTTCCACTCTCACTGTGAGCTACATGTCGAGTGTGAGGTTCTGGACTGAGGGTCCCACTGACGGTAGTGACCCAGTGTAGCTTACTGAACGCAGTTTTCCTTCTCACTTACTGATAACATGTTCTGACCCGACAATCTACACGGGCCGCAGGTGTCTTATCAATGTACGCTCACATCAGTGGACACATGTGGAAGACGCACACTACTTGTCTCACGTGGATACACTTCGGATTCCAAGTGTGTAACTAATGGATTCCTGAAAATGAACTCCTCCATCCTCAGTGTCTGACGTGTAGCATCGAATTTCATTGGTCTTGCCTTCCTGCCGTAGCTATTAGCATTATTAGCTCTTAGCATGACAGAGATACATTAAACTCTCTCAGAAATGTACGCAATATTTTCAGCCAAATATTGTATATAATTGTATCAGCTAACCTAACTCACATTCTAAATTAGCTTCTAGCTCTTTTAGCGCTTTTAATTTAGCTCATTCTCGAGCTTAGCAACTTGGCAACAGACTCACACAAGATATTGTTTATTATGCCTTGAAGTCTTTGGAGATTATACTTTTTAAAAAACAATGATTCAATAGTTTAAAATAAACTACTCATGTCACAACTTGTGTTGCTACATTCTGAATCATATACTTATCGTGGAGTTAATGGTTGGTGACACGCTCCATAGTGTTTGACTCGTACATAATTCTGTGCTGTTCCAAGAACAGATTTAATTCACGACAAAATATCAGTATTACGTAACACAATGTAAAAAGTATATTTATGTAAAAATAATTTTTATTTTTTATTTTATTAATGGAAAAGCTTAGCACTTAAAGGCTGGTCGCTAAAAGTGATTCATATTCAGTGACACACACACTTTTGTCTTCCTATCTTAGTGAGGACCATTGTTGACGTTCAGTGGCCATCACCCTTTCCCCAGCCTCTCCCCCTAAACCTAACCATCTGAAACAAATGGCTAAACTTAACCTAAACCCAATTATAATAACCAAGGTATTTTGTAGTTTTAACCCTCAAAATGAGGCTTGACAAAGGGAAGAACGGCCAAAGTTTTCACTTTGCAAAAATGTCTTCACTCTGTTGAATAAAGACTCACACAGGTTCTCACAAAGATGAAAGTGTAACAACACACACACACACACACACACACACACACACACAGAGCTAAGTTTGAGCCGCGACTGCAGTCAGACGCAGCGTTTGAGGAAAACTTCAGTGGGAGGAAACAAAGAGACTCTTCGGGAGCGAACAACAAACAAGTATCCATGAGTGTGTCGGCGCGAGGGAAGCGGCTCTGGCTTGGCTTTCATACAAAGTCCTATTGATCAGGATGTATCGGAATCATCTGATAGCTAATCGATGCGCTACACTTCCTCTCAGTGAACCAGGAGAAGAGGGAGGGAAGCTCTCACAGAGGAGGACCTTGATCTCCTGACCCCTCCCTGCACACCCTCTCACGTCTCTTCATCTCTCCTTAAACCGAACCCGAGCGCCGGTCCTGTGCTGAACAAACACCAACACGTCCCCGGATGTGACTTTCATCTGTCGCCTTCACACTTTCCCCTCCGCGCCGACTTTATTTCAATTTGTGCAGTAATTGTTTACGAGTGACCGTTTCATTTTCCATTATTGTTTTTATTTCTTCCTGTGATTAATCCGGCCTCGCGGAGAATAATTATGAGAGGATTGATTCGATTACGCCTTTGTTCTCCTCCGATCGGCTCCATTGACCGAGGGAACGCCGTGTTGCCATTTTGAGCGGATATATTTAATGATCACAATCAATGTTAAAGCTCTCTCCAGACTCAACCAACTCAATAAATATCTGCCAGGAGGAAATTTACCATCTAACTACGGCAGCAATAAACTCTTGGACTCAGTTCGCCTCCCCCCCCGCCCCCCGCTCTCCTTCCACTCTCGCTGGCTTGGAGCGATTAAAATGCTTGTATATCTTCAGGACTGAGCTGGAAACTACTCTTGCCGTCCATCAGGATCTCAACACGTGAGGATGACACCAAAAAAAAAAACCTACACATTGCAGTGAGACACATTAGACACTTAGAGACACGTGAATATCTGACTTATAAAGACTCTAAATAGAGATAATGCCTCATACAAAACAAAACACTATGATCGCAGTTTGTTTTCCTGCCTGGAATTTTCATCTTTGCTTCCTCTGTGGCACCATCGCCATTCTGCACAGGGACAAATGTAGGGCCTTGATCATTGCAGGTTCAGGGGGTGACTTAAAGAACATCTTTATTTTGTTTTGTTTTTTTCATTCTCCTTAGATTTTCACAACCCTGCCCTCATCTTATAAACCTTTCTGCTCTCTTTCTTCTTCTGGTTGTAGTGGTGCCTCACCATCTTTCCGTGAGGTAGCATCTCCCTCTTATGCTGTGAGAGGCCCAGATCCAGAAATGGTGTGCACTTACTAAATCTAAAAACAATATATCTAAATAATATATATAATAAATAATATATTAAATAAACAAATAACCATGTGAGAATTAAGCCTTTTACAAAGACAATAATGTGACTCTCTCTCTCTCTCTATCTATCTATCTATCTATCTATCTATATATATATATATATATATATATATATATATATATATATATATATATATATATATATATGACACACGCAGATCTGATACTCCAGAGGCCTTGATGGTGTCGCTCACTAACACACTGGCAGAGATGGAGGCGTGAGGCCCACGTTCTGCTTCATACACAGCAGCTCGATACTCTTATCCACCTGGGCACGTGGAACGACGCTCACCCCCGTGGCCTTAAACTGACACATTACATCTCCACTATCTGCCAGTGACAGATGTTTTTACGGGACATATGTGATAGATATTGATTCGCACGGCCAAGCCAGTTAAGACACAGAGAAAAATGAGTTTCTAAAATCATCGTGGCTGAAGAGGGAGCGCTGTGAGGGTCACCAGGGAAAGTGAACGGTGAGTCAGAAAATGCATTGAAACCACCTGACAAATTGTGCTTGCTACAAAAATATGAAGGTCAAGAACATTCCTGATCCTGGCCTTCATAGTCACCACTGAGGACATGTACACATCTCCTTCTGTCTCCTGTTCCTCACTTCCCTTCCACTCTGCCTGCACTCCCTTCTTCGCCTCCCTCACTCTCTCTTCATGACTCACATGCATTCCACTGTCTTCTACTGACTTTCATTGCTCTTCTCTCACAACAAATCGCTGTAGCATCAGCAAACATCATTGTTCAGAGAGACTCCTTCTACATACCAAAAATATTACAGGCGCTTATGTGATCAAGGCTCTAATAATAATGATCATAATTAGTGGATCAGCTGTGGCAGTTTCATTCAGGCCCCAATTTAATAATGAATTTTGGGATGTTCAAAACTAACTCGTGATCTGAGTGAGTTATTCCTCACAGTGAACCGGAGGTGAAATGAAAATGGTCATTTCTTAGATTTATCGCGTTAGAATTGCACATGCGAGCAGTTAGTCATAAGTGATTGGACTGATTGGAAACATGCACGAGTGTGTGTGTGTGTGTGTGTGTGCGTGTGTGTGAGAGTGACCTTGGCTTGGCCCGCTGGTAAAGTGGGGCGTCAGGCGAGCGGGTGTGTGAGCAGCCAAGCGTTCCTCCTCAGATTAGCAGGCTTTATTACTGCCACCAACCACTGGCCTGACAAATCCTCTTATTTCATTTTACCTTCCTTTACCTTGGGCCGCGCTCTTTCTCTTCCCCTTCACCTTTTCTTTCCCAGAAGCGTCGCCTCCCTCTCTTTTCTCCTGACTCTGCAGCAGCGCTGCGCTTCACCTTGCTCTCCAGCTGGCGCGCTCCCCCACTCGAACTAGTTTCTGTTTCCTCTCTTTCGTCTCCTCATTGTCTCCCCATCTTCTGTTGTCTGCTCGTACCTACGCTGCCCCGGACCACCTCTCCCCCCCCTTCTTTCGCTCCCTCCCCCCCTCTGTATGGTGTGATGAATCTGTAGACAGGGGCTAATAATTGTACTTCAGCCCAAGTGCTCATTTTTCTTTGTGTTTGAAAGCTGTGACAGGCTGGAGCTCTTTCTTCCTCCACCCCCTCCGCTGCTCTGGCTTTTCTTTCTTTTCTCACACAATTGGGGAGTAAAATAACACCGGGTTTACAAGGTCATGCTGTCTAGTGGCGAGGACACGCCAGGGATTTGGGGGGGGGGGGGGTTGTGATTTTCTTTTCAACTTAAACTGGAGGCCTCTTGCACTTTAAGGTCTCATCTCTGATGCATACATTCATGAGACATCATGATGCAGCCATAAGGCTTTATAGATGGTGTTACGAATGGTCATAATCATGTATGGTGATCTTTTAATGCAGCAACTCAAGAACCTATAACCATGACCTTAACCTTACCCTGACCTTTGACCTCTCCACACTGTTATGTTACAACTATTCTCAAAATTCTTCCACTCTTCATACTTTACAAACGTAGTTATGATTCTAAATCTATATCTAAATCTATAAATTCTCCAATTCTAAACATTCACGACACCTTATATAAAGCCTTATGAATGCAACATAGATGGGACCTTCATATTAAGTGTAACAGTCATTTCATTGTGTCAATTATCAGAGGCTTTTATGAACTGCACTTCCTCATGCTGAGACCCATAATGCTCTGCAACAGTTGACAGTGTTGTAGCACCGACCTTCACACTTCTTATTCACGTGTGTATAAGCTGCCTATTAACTCGTTTTTCATTGTTATGATGCGCTTATTAGCATATTTCTTTGGTAGTATTTGGTAGATTTTGTCGTGGAGCGTGGCACCTAAAAAGTTCACAATGAACAACACGGTAATTACTTATTATAAACAGGAGAGTATTATGTTATTATGAGTTTAAAGTAAAACTTGTTTTCCTGATGAATCCTTGTTTGCATGAATCTTTTATTTTCATAGCAGCTGTGACTAAAGTGAACAAAGTGAGGGAAGTTCATTCTCAGGTAGAGGAGAGTTTTAGGACCTGCGAGTAGGCAAAGCTTGAGTCATAGTTCGCGAAGCAACAGTGGACAGATGGTTGATCAAGCATTATTAAAATAAAACTGTCTCAGTCTTAGTTGATCTTTGACCAAGTTCTCACGACTTTAATCGCATCTTTTCCTTTGAGTTTTTCTTTACCAGTATTAGTATAAATTTTAGCTAGTCGCTAACGCTTATCTGCGATTCCAATCTATGAAGTCCATGTCGGCCTGACCAGAGTAAAGTGAGTTAGCAACAGAACTCTTGAGCCTCAGAAGAAATTCAGGTCCGTGAAACGTCGAAGGAAACAGCGCCCCCCGTGACTTGTGAACGCATTAGTTGGTCATGACAGTGTTAACACGACGGTCACCGTCGGACATTAACATGCACTAGAGCGTCATCTCGCTTCCTCCTCTGCGGTTCATCGCCAGTCGTGGTGCGGTCCAGACGTGATGATTGACGGCGCGGTGCTGATTTAGGTGTCGTACTGAAAGCTCAACAATAACCTGCACGCAGATAATCACCTCATTGAGAACCGCTCCAGCCTCTCTCCACTCACAATTACGATTGTCTACGTGGTCGTATAACCACGCCGCTCCGTTTAACAATGCACTTAATGGGCTTATTGGCAGCCGACCAGCGCCTGCTTGTAAATAACTGGGATGGCGTTTGATTCTAATACATTAATCCCATAAAAGCAAACACGGGAGAATCATAGGAATTTGGGAACGTGCGGCGCGGGCGGCGACAGCTGAAGATTTATGCCGCGGCCCCCGGCCGGCCTCATCGCTCACCCGCATGTCTGCAAACTTTTTTTTATTTGTTTCATTTCCAAAAGCGATGGCTCATGCGGGTAAGTGCAAAGCATCGTGGGGGTGATTAATATGCATAATTTTTCAATCGCAAAGATCTGTCGGAAAATACAGGCGGCCTGCTAAAAGCTTAAAGGAGGAAAAGAAGCGGCGGCACGACGCAGCTAAGTAGCCATAAGAAGACTGGAGCGTCTGCTTCTGATCACAGCCGTTTGGGTGAAAAGCCTTTTAACCGAATAAAAAACAGACGTGAAATACATAACAGCGACCTCAGTGCTTTGGTTTTGTCATTTATTTACCTGCGTAATGTGACTCCTCGGAGCCGCCCTGCTCCCCTGTGGCCGCGGCACGCCGCATCTGCATATTTAAACTCTGGGAAAGTCTCTGAAATAATCCAATTGAGTCACTTCTGTCCAGTCTTGGTCTTTTGCAGATGTTCAACATGAAGCCATTACGAACAAGGCCATCCATCACATTAGACTGCGCCTCAAATTTAAGGATCAATGGATTCAATTAGCCAGAACTCCAAGTGGAAAGGATCAAAGAGGAAGTTTGTGTGACCAGGAAACCATGGGCCTCACAGCTATTGACAAATACAGATGGGTGTTATTATGAAAAATCATCGGCGAGCGCATGAGTGTTTGTGCGGGGGTTGGACCTTCGCAACACACTCACACTCACCTCGGAGATTAATTACTACTGTCGTGAATCACTGTGCAATTAATTAACTCATTCTCTGTAATGAGAATGTGTGTGTGTGTGTGTGTGTGTGTCACTCTGAAGCCCCTCTCAACCCGGACCCTCCCTAACTGCTTCCCTCTCTATTAAAATGCAGTGTGCTGTGACATCACGCAGGAGATCCAGACACATGCTTCAATATAACTGCAGGTCATGTGACCGCAGGAAAACTTCTTTTTAAAAAAATGTTTTTTTATGTAACTGGCAATAATGTGTAGCCTCAATCTGGCTGAGGAATGTCTGGCAGCACTTCAGTGGTTGAACGTGACTATCATGCGGCTAAGCACGTGGGCTAACTGATGCACGCGTTGGTCACCCATCTGTTGGAAAATAAATACCGTAATTTCCGGACTATAGAGCACACCGGAATATTAGCTGCTCCCACTAAATTTAATAAGGAAAATAGATTTTGTTCATACATAAGCCGCACCGGTCTGTAAGCCACAGGTGCAGTGGTGCTGTCTGAGCTGTGGACAGGTCAGTGGTGCACCGGCTTAAAAACACTTTTCAAAAGTGGTTTTGAAAAGGCAGTCCAGCATCCAGAGTGAGGAAATAGAGGAAACAAGCTGCGTAATACGGAGCGTATTGGTTTATCCACGCTGCTCTCACAATAAGTTGAGCACAGTGAAAAAGATTACTCTCTAAGGTTTGGAGGTTTGAAGTGAAGTACAGTTCCACATCTTTTATTTACATTAATGCCCTCAAAATATACTGTTTTCGCCCGCATGCCCAAAGTTCCGACACCACTGCCGGTCTCAGCTGCTGCTTCTCAATTCCGACTCTGTTGAGGGAGCTGTGGACACGCGGGCAAAAACAGTGCATTTTGAGGGCTTTAAGGGTAAATAAAAAGCCTCTGATTTCATCTATTTCATCGTCTCTGATTTAATATGATTTCAGCCAGTAAAAATCCCTATAGAAGCCGCACTGTTATATAAGCCTCAGGGCTCAGACTGCGAGAAAAATGTAGCATCTTATAGTCCGGGAATTACGGCAAGTAAGAAATATAGATTATAGATAAAGAAATACAAAAACTTTTGCTTGAAATTATTTTTCAAATAAATAGTTACCATAGGGAAAGAAAAGCAATTTAATAAAGCAGTTTGTTTTTTTTGCTCAGAATAAGGGCCCACTAAATGTGGTTTTTGGGTCCCGAACCAATAGTTGCAAATCACTGGTAACATGGAGGGGAGAGACAGTGTTGGGCGGAGCATGTTGGAGATGGAGGTCCCATGTTTAAGGAGCAGGGGAACCACTGTGGGTTAGGGTTGCACGACATGTTCAGTACACCATAGAGGAAGCTGAGGATCGGTTTAGATGGCGGAGACCGACTTGTTTTGGCAACCCCTAATAGGATATACCAAAAAAAATGAACTGTCATTTGAAATAAAGGAGAAAGAAAACCCCATTTTTGATCCACTGCTGGCAGGCAGGTGAGGGGCAGTGTCTCCACTTGGCCAACTTCTTTGCTGGCGGAGAAGTTGGCGAAGGTACACACTGCTACACTACAATAAGTCCCTCCAATACAAGATGTAAAACACAACAATAAAACATTGGTACCTGCCGCCTCTTCCCCGGCCTCATTCACTCTCAGAGCTAATCTGATTGGTGCATAAATCATGCTGACATCAGCACGGGTGGAAGTTGGCCCGCACACACACACACGCGCGCAGTGAGGTGTGAGAGCAGCGCCTTGCTCCACGGTGATCATGAGGACAGTGGATAACAGATCTCTCTTTTATCATTCCCTGACTTTCCCTGACATTTAAAAAGCCATTAACACCACTGAGATTCACCCTCGTGTACATTTCATATGGAACTGGGAACCAACCCCCCCCCCCCACTCCTTTACACCCCTTCACACTACAACACACACTCTTTGTTGCCACTCACTCACTTGCTGGTGTGCAGGAATGATCCCAGTGATAACACAAAGCCCAAATGACACAGAGCGAGCAGTGAATTATCCCATAATAAGCTCTTCACCCCGGCCGCCTTTCCTGAAAGATTAGAGGAAAGAGATGCGGCCCACCGCCGCTGTATTTTAGAAGCGCTGAGGCTCAGCCAGTGACACTCTTATCGATCCCCTGTTGGAATCGATGATGTTTTGGGGCGGTGATATGCTTGATCAGAATGCGCCCCTCCCTCCCCCCCTCCCACCGTCCCTCCACGCCGGTGACAAATGGACAGTAAGTGGCTGTGCTCTTGCAGCGACTGCCTTTGTGAATGGTAATTACCCAACAATTGCACCGCACATACATGACTGTACTGTAAACGCTAACAGCATAACGCTATTTACTGCTGTGCATTGGATTAATTTATGGCCCATTATTGCGCCGCCTATTGTTACAGTGCAGGGGATGATCGAGGGGCTGGGTTTATTGTAATCACAGGGCTGATAGAGAATGGAAACGTTGCTAATGCATGTAATGTGCTGGGATGCAGTGGCGCTAAAGAAGCGCGCGGGAGCTACTGCAGCCAGTGACGTACGGCCTCGCTCTTTAGTAGCCGGACGCTCGTGATGTTGCGTGACGCAGACACATGCTCTGCACTGACGCGGTGGCCCCAGCACTTGGTCGGCTACGTGAGTGAAACCAAGAGCGGGCCGTGAGTCATGACTGGCCGTGATATACACGTGCAGATATTGAGCTCAGTCATTCAAACGTCTGCGGTTGGCCAGACAGGCACTTTTAGAGATTGTGATGATGTTTCAAGCCACTAAATCTTTTGTGTCTTGAGACACAGGGAGCACAGGGATCATCTCAACTAGGGATGGGCGATATGGACAAAAAAAAAAATCACGATAAATACATTTTCATTCTATTCCATGTGTTGGACACTACAGTCTCTCTTGAAACTGTTTTATGATGAAACTTGTTAGTGGCGTATTTGTTTAAGTTTAAATGGAATAGTTAACTACGTGTAGAGATGAGAAATTCAGTGTTTCACGTCTCTGGTAGAAGCCGCTGGTGTCTGACAGACTGCTCTGCCAGCTTTATTGAGGGGTTAAATTGAGCCGTCTGTCTGCTGTATCATGTCTCTGAACAGTGGACTTGAACTATGGGCCAGTATGGACACATTTCCTAGATGCTATTGAAGAAATATTGGAAATCATGTCAATCAATGATCATTTAGTCATATTCTATTCTCAAAATCATGATACGAACTGTCAGTCCTTTGTCTCGTGTGATGAAAAACCTTTTGACAATTCTCTCTCCTAAAATGGTTGTTTTCCATTGTCTTATTGAAGATTTCACCAATACTTGCTTTGACTGCTTAAGAACTTGACACTTTTGAACTTGACTTGCATTTCTCAGCTGTTGAGGTCTGTGCATGTCAGTGTGATAGTCTAACCTTTTTGATCTCGAACAAATGGGTCCACTGAAGTAATAGAACTGATTCATGACTCTTGATTTCATTTGTGATCAATAACCATAGATGACACTAAACCATGTGATCATCGCAAAGATATTCATTTGTCATCGAAAAGTCCAACCAGCAGCAGAACCAGGTTCATGTCATCAAATTTACTAAAAAAAAAAAGGAAAAATACACTTAAAAAAATTGAAAAACTGAATAAAATTCTGAATAAAATAAATATAATAAAACCATGTCATATAATAAAAATAATAAAACTATGTAACTAAACTCCAAAGAAGATATGAGTGAAGTGTAAACAAAAGTTTTGCCATTTCAAAACTGCTTCAACAGGCGCTTTCATGAACAGTTTGTACTGTTGTAGTTGTCAACTTAAATCACAGACTTGCAGCTGTCAAGTCAATTCAGTGATGCACTACTGCCACCATACGTGGCTAATGTATTAAAACTGAGCGTCTCATGGCCCAGAGGTGTAAAACAAAAAAACTTTTAGCAGCTCCAGCCCTGTGGTTAAGACTTAACACCTATCCTGAGAACCAAGGCTCTCATGAATCCTATACTTTTTGTGCACCTCAGGCCACCGTAGCTCAAGCTACCTTCACTACCAGCTTGACCTGATCAGGTTAAAATGAATGTGACAGTGCCTCTATGCATCTCGAACGCATGCGGATGATGCGCTCATGAGTGTCGGAATTTTCTATACTACTTAAAATAACCAGGGTTACGATAGTGAACAAGATCTGACACTTATGCCAGGCACCAGTAAAGACCGAGACCAAACTGAATACAGTATGCAGAAGCATCAGTCTAGTGATCATAGAGACACATTTATCTCCCACTGCACAAGAAACAGCAGCCATTCCTTCAAAATACATCAAGAACTCAATGCTGGAACAAACTGTGCTCTGTTTGGTTCTGGTCTGGACACAGAGAACCATAGTCAGTGACAGTGGTGCCAGTAGTGGGATGGCATCTCAGGAAGGGTGTGAAGGAGGAGGAAACTGATGTGTGACTTTGGAACAGCTGAGGCCCTGACTGATGTTTGTAAGTCGGCAAATTTAACTTTCTCTTGAAAAGCCTGCTCCCTGAACGTTGGCTGCCACTCGTGAAGGCGTGTGTATCTTCTGAGCGGGCGTTCGACTGAGGCGCGGGATTGAGAGTAAATACTTGACTGAGGGATGAGGAGAAGGATCTAAACAAAGAAAGCCTCCTTCTCTCTATCAAGGCAGCTGGAGATATGGGTGGTGTCTAATGCTGGGAGCCTGCAGCTCCAGATAGAAGGTGTACTTACTCCTATCTGTGCTCATCGGGAGCAACAAACCTCGGCTTTAATTCACATTTCAACTTTTCCAAGTCGGCACTGATATGGAACTTGGAGCTGAGCTGTGACGACGCTCCTCACGGTGGTGAGTTTCTCGTGTGTTTGCTCTTCTAAAGTGAAGCTCCTGGTTAAACAGAAAAGGCCACGGCTTCACCGGGTCAGACTGGATGAATGGGGGGGTGGAGGGGGGCGACATTTAATAAGTCACAGCTCGATGTTACGTTTGAATATTCTTTAGGCAAATACAGAGAGATAATAGGTGGAAGGGTGGATGTAAAGATGAGAGAAAGGGGGCAACGTTATGAAGATATAATCATGAATGGCCATAAGAGAGAAGGAGCGAGCAGGTAGTAGACGGAGAGAGACCCGGTGAGTTATGGCAACGGTAAAGCCAGGGAGATGGCGGAGAGAGAGCGAGAGAGAGAGCGAGCAGGACAGACAGGATGAGTTATGGACCCGGAGAGGGAGAGGGAGCTTTCACACATGGAGACAGCCCAGTGATTTAGGGCTAAAGGACACTGAGACAAGCTCTGCTGCAAAAGGTGATAGACCTGAAGAGCAGTAAAAGATTCGGTGCAACACCACGGCAGACTGTGTCGGCGGCGGAGCATCTGTTCTCCTGCTCTTATCTTATCAACACAAAAGCCGCTGTAGAGTCAAGAGCGTCATGAGTGTTTTCAATAGAGACACTTATGGACGAGTGCGGCGAGGCCGTGTTTATCTTTTTCAGGAGGGAGAGCAAGAGCCAGAGATGAATTGCAAAATATTATGTCACAGGTGCTCCACACTCCGCCGCTTCAGGAGCAACAGTGGCTACAACGTTCCTGTGGTCCAAGTCACACTGGTGGAGAAGGCCACGCAGTTAAGGACCAACGTTGGCACGCTACCATGGTTCAGTCTCTGGAAATGATGTTTTGATTCTTATTATAAAAAGGCTTTAAACAGTGGCTTTCTCAAAGACAAAAGAGGCTGAATACACATTTATGACTCACGTTCCTTTCTGAATTTGTTTTGACACAAAGCCACTCTAAAATAATTCAGATTTAACCATGTAATATAATAGAAGAACAACTGAATGTATTACTGCTTGTCTTTGCTTCAGCCTGCACGGCATTAAAGTCAAATAATTGTGCTACTAGAGCAAGTGATTTTGCAAGTGTGGCACGAAAAATGGTGAAGCCAAGTAAAGCCTCATGCATGTACGACACGCAGTCTTAAGTCTCAACTGAGATATTATTCAATTTAGTTTTCACTTAGGACAAACAACATGAAACCATTTATATTTTATTTTATTGCCTCTTATTTTCTTCTTCTCTTTCTTTATTTTTTTTATTGTTCAAACAATGGAATATTATTATATTGGCATTTTATAATTTCTTTTCCATTGTGATTCATTTACATTCCATTTATGAGGTAAAACACATATATTTTGTGTATACTACTTGGTTATTTCATATTAAAAAATGAAGTTATGTATGCGCTCAGTATGACAAACAAATGTATATATTTAAAAACATGAAAAAGATCCCTCGTAAGAGTTTGATAGACAGAACATTTCCACCCCGCACACAGAGCAACAGTATATATTGTAACATTATTTTCTATCTGTATTTTTCTCCAATAGTTATACTCCAAGATACTCGTTAATTCGATTACAGTCACTTAAATAAACTTTCATACCTTTCTAACTTTCCAACTGCATGATTCA